>NC_090748.1:89589439-89614439 GCF_036898095.1 Palaemon carinicauda
AAACGTTAGTATAAGTAAAATTGCTAATCATTATGTTTTGATATGGTTTAATCTTGGCTGGTGAAAAGACTGAATCATTGCAGAAAGTAAGAAGAGAAGAGGATGTAAAGGATAGAATAAAGGGAAGGAGAAGTAGGATAGAAGATTTTATGGATGCATTAGGAAGGAAGGCCTCAGCATCCAAAAGGTGCTGGAATGCAGGAATGCATGTAAGGTAGATTGTTACAGTGTGGAGGAGTTTTGCATCCCTTTACTGATAAATCTTCTGTGCAAGAGTAAAAAAAATCCTGTGGTTGTTGAATTTTCCACGATTCAAAAGTATATTCATGATTGATTATATACCCTGTAGGTAGGTTAATGTACTAGCTAACCATGGAGAAAATGCCATCAAAATTGCAGGATCCTTTAAAAACTAGATTAATATTAGATCTTTTTTAGGGTAAAGCTCTTTCTACTTGCACATGAACAGCATATCACCTTCTTCCTGACACTAAACATACTATGATTTACACTTCCTGGTGAATAGATAGCTACTGGGACTGTTCAGTGTCAATTTGCCCACATGGTAAGGTTACAAGAGATTATATACCCGTGGTAAGCAGCTCTTCTAGGATAAAAGAAGATATAAAATCAAACCAATATTTTACTCTTAGCTAGTGTCCACAGTTTGAAATTAGTTTTATTGCTCATGGAAACCAGCTCTGTTAGAGTCGAGCTAGACTTACTGGGCAGGTAAATCGTGTCCTTTTAATAGATATTAATCATGCTCATGGAAGAACCCTATTCTGTCAGTTTGCTCTTTAATTATGATTTTGTGGTAGTCAGTCTTAAAAGATAAACCAAGGGTTCCCGGTGGTTTATTGAAGAGATTGCGGCTTTTCCTGTTACTCTTTCATTTCTATTTTAATTTGAAAACCACTAGTTGTGTCATTCTCTGTATAAAGTTGCATTCAAACAGGTATTTTTTATAATTTTCGTATTCACATTTGTAGTTTATTCCTTTATTATCTATTTATCCTTTCATACTGGGCAGCTTTCCTTAATAGGGCCCTAGGTCTTGCAATATTCTGATTTCCAATAATAGTTTCAGTTTAGTTTGTTGATATATATATATATAAATATACATAGATATGTATATATGTAAATATATATATATATATATATATATATATATATATATATATATATATATATATATATAATTATATATATATAAATATATATATATAATTTATATACATACATATATATATATATATATATAGAGAGAGAGAGGAGAGAGAGAGAGAGAGAGAGAGAGAGAGGAGAGAGAGAGAGAGAGAGAGAGAGAGAGAGAGAGAGAGAGAGCAATGTGCATTTATAAATATATTTAAATATATCCTGCTCTAGATTATTATGAATGAGTTAGTGCTCCAAATCTAATTCTTTTCAAGATGATCAAGATTATCTATTTCTGAAACATCCAGATAACCGAATCCTGGCCATCAATACCAGTTCTCCAGAGCACAACCCAATGGTTACTACCCCTTCAATCTCAATCTTATCTGATCACCCTCTGGGACTGGATGAAGCTCAGAAACATATCTAAGCACTTTTGTTATTCTTTAAAAGCTCTGTGTAATGTGATTTCTGCTGTAATTTTTTACACTACATCTGCCTCAATCACAGTTTTCAAGTCAAGTTTGAATCGTTGGGTTGGTTAATCCTCTCTGTTTTTAAGTCAAGTTTGACTCGTTGGTTTGGTTAATCCCTTCTGTTTTTAAGTCAAGGTTGAATCGTTTGGCTTGTTAATCTCCTCTGTTTTTAAGTCAAGTCTGACTTGTTCAGCTGGTTAATCGACTTTGTTTTCAAGTCAAGTCTGACTCGTTGGGCTTGTTAATCCCATCTGTTTTTAAGTCAAGTCTGACTCGTTGGGCTGGTTAATCCCTTCTCTTTTTAAATCAAATTTGACTCATTGGTCTGGTTAATTCCTTCTTTTTTTTAAGTCAAGTCTTGACTCTTTGGGCTGGTTAATCACCTCTGATTTCGGGTAAGCCTGACTCGTTGGGCTGGTTAATCACTTCTGTTTTTAAGTCAAGTCTTACTCTTTGGGGTGGTTAATCCCTTTTGTTTTTAAGTCCAGTCTCGATGGGCTGGTTAATCCGCTCTGTTTTTTTTAAATCAAGTGTGACTCGTTGAGCTGATAAATCCCTTCTGTTTTTAAGTCAAGTCTGACTCGATGGATTGGTTAATCCCCTTTGTTTTTAAGTCAAAGCTGACTTGGTGGACTGATTAATTCCCTCTGTTTTTAAGTCAAGTCTGACTCGTTAGGCTGGTTAATCCCCTCTGCTTTTAAGCCAAGTCTGACTCGTTGGGTTGGTTAATCCCCTATGTTTTTTAAATCAAGTCTGACTCGGTGGGCTGGTTAATCCCCTCTGTTTTTTAAGTCAAGCCTGACTCGTTAGGCTGATTAATCCTCTCTGTTTCTTAAGCCAAATCTGACTTGTAAGGCTGGTTAATCCCCTGTGTTTTTAAGTCAAGTGTGACTCATTGGGCTGGTTAATCCCTTTTGTTTTTAAATCAAGTCTGACTTGTTAGGCTGGTTAATCCCCCCTGTTTTTAAGTCAAGTGTGACTCGTTGGGTTGGTTAATCCCCTTTGTTTTTAAGTCAAGTCTAACTCGTTGGTCTGATTAATCCTCTCGATTTTTAAGTCATGACTGACTCGTTAGGCGGGTTAATCCCCTCTGTTTTTAAATAAAGTCTGACTCGTTAGGCTCTGTTTTTAAGTCAAGTCTGACTCGTTGGGTTGGTTAATCCCCTCTGTTTTTAAGTCAAGTCTGACTCGTTAGGTTGGTTAGTGTTTTTCATTAAATCTTGAAATATTTTAGTCGTTGGTGTGATGAATAACTGGTCCTTTAATGTTTATTTGGTGGGTCTAAATATCTTGTCCTGAAAAGTTTATTGGACGGGTCTAAATACCTTGTCCTGAAAGGTTTATTGGACCGGTCTAAATTCCTTGTCCTGAAAGGTTCATTTGACGAGTCTAAATACATTGTCCTGATAGGTTTATTTGACAGGTCTAGGTATGTCTCAAAGTATGATTTTGTTCCATTACAGAGTGTATCAAACCTCCGAGCTGTGATAATCAACAAGGAAATTAAGAAGCTATTATGTATTTGACCTGGCTGTCTGACCATTAAATATTTCATATTTTATATATTGAAATATTTTGCAAGCTAGGCTTTAGAAAAAGATTCAGGCCAGAAATAAATCCATAATTTTTTAGGAAGCCCTGCATATTTGTGGTTGTGTAAAATAAATTTCAATATCTTTGGAAAATATATATACTGAAGTTCCATAAATAAAACTCTCAACCTGACATACTTTTATAGAGACTAGGACAACAAATTGCAAAAAAATTGATAAAATCGTTTACTGTTGCTGTTATTATTATCACTAGTCAAGCTTCATCCTTAGGGAGTGTTTTCTCTTCATTCATGTCTATCCTCATTGTTGCATCTTGCCAAGTCACCGTACGTTGCGCTATTTTTTGCGAAAAAAAGTATTAGAGTACAGAATATAGATATGAAAGATCCTTGTATATCATATACGCTATATTTCCAACTACGCAACTTCTACGGAAGTTCTAGTCTAATATTATTGATCTCCTCTATAATTATAAAGAGATAGTGTCTGGCATTGCCAAACGTATGAGTACTCGGTCTCTCCCCGCCTATCGGAGAGGTGAGAGTAGTAGTCATACCCTGGTGAGAGGGGTTACCCCTAGAGGTAAACTCGTAAACCACAATCTCTCACAAACTGGCGAAACTGCCGTGTTGTAGTTAGAAAGGGGGAGGGAACGGGAAGGGTTGAATGTGTGTGCGTATAAAAATGTTTTGCCGTCTTTTTTGACGGGTGGCGTACACTAGTTTATCATAATTTCTGTCTGTCGGGAGGAACCTAATTGCTTATCCCAATGCATCTCAGACAATAAGAATGAATACCAAAATAGAGTTTTTTTTTTTATTAAAACTCATCATAAAAAGACTTACACTTATTTTATATGGTATTTTACTAATGTATCGTCTGCCGTAGTGGGGTTGCAATTGATCTGCGATTGATAGTCTAATGATGATACTTAACGATTAGGTCCGACAGATGAAAACATTCCAGCGTCCAATTAAAAAAGTGACCGCCTTCGTACGCAGAAAATCTCAGCCTTGTCCACTTATCGTTCGTTGACGCGTCCTCACCGGATCGAGCGATACTTTGCATTCGAGGCAAAAAGCCTTTTACACGCCATTTCTTAATGTTATCTCATATATTTATCGACGTAACGCCTATAAGAACACCCTGGCTATGCAAATACATATAAATTATCTTTTAAAATGATGTCAATCGTTGATTTTCTAAGCGGTCGAAAATATTCGGGAATTGACGAAATCATCCGAAACGCAACGGATTCCGTGGGTGAGCGCGACCCGCCTGGCACCTGCCGCTTTCGCCTAGGGCTCAGCTCCGGCCCACAGTCCCTGTCGCCGTCTGCGTGTTTTGTATGTACGGGCCGCCCGCATGCTGGCTGGCTGGCTGGCTGCTTTTGGTCACTACTTACCACGACCTCTAACCCCCGCCCTTACCTGTCTATCCACCCACGGGATTACCTTACCAATACCGTGCCCCTGCATACTCAACACACACACACACAATCTGGTCATCCCATTTAAAGCTGTTGCGGTCCAGTCAGCGCTCAACGAATCTGGGATATTTTTTTTTTTCCTAGTCCAAACAAGCTTCAGGTTTTACTACTACTACTACTACTATTTATAGAATGATGGTAATGAAGATGATAATAATGAGGATGTTTATTATAATAGTAATGACTACTACTACTACTACTACTACTACTACTACTACTACTACTGCTGCTGCTTAAAAAAATGGTAATAAAGATAATAATACTTATATTGATTATAATAGGAAGGATGACGACTACTGCCACAACTACTACTACTACTATTATTACTTAAAAAGGATGGTAATAAAGATGATGATAATGATACTGATTATAATAGTATAGGTGACTACTGCTACTACTACTACTACTACTACTACTACTACTACTACTACTACTAATAATAATAATAATAATAATGACAGTGGTGATAAAGATAATAATAATGATATTGATTATAATAGTAATAATGATTATGATAATGATATTTACTAAAGTATAAGAATTTTAGTAATAACAAGCAGAAGTAACTATTCTTTCTAAACAATTTCACAGATCTTTGAGGTCCCACTTTCCCTGAAGAAGATATTGCGCGTTTATTTTAATTTTGATCTTAACTATAATCTAACCGATTATAGGTGATTATAAATCTGGTATTCAAATACCTTTAAGTGCAATGATAAGTATGATTATAAGATTTTTAAAGCTTATCATAGATTTAAGTTTATTTATTTATTATTATTATTATTATTATTATTATTATTATTATTATTATCTCCTTTGATATAATTTTTATATACTATTTTCTTATATTTTTAGTAAATGAGTTTGCAATAATCGCTATGTATAAAAACTTTAACTAGGTGATTGTACTTACGATAGTGATGTTTTATATTCCAGATTCTTTATTACTTTAAGTTTTATGTTTCAGATTCTTTATTTCTTTAAGTAAACCTTTTCTTTTATTGAAAAACTATTATTGAAGTAAGGTTTATTTTTAATTTACTTTAAACAGAGTTTACTGGCTTATTGTACATATATTATTTATTGAATTTTAAAATAATTTTTATTGTTAATGTATTATTTATTGTAATTTAAAGTATTTGCTCTGTCCAATATGTTTGCCATAGCAGGACTTAGTTCCTTTATTGGAACTAAGTCTAAAAAGTCTATTATTATTATAAGCCAAGTTACAACCCTATTTGTGTGGGTTTCGTTGGTGAACCCATCTTTTTGGGTTGTCAATGATATTATTGAAAAGGATTATGATAACATTATTGAAAACATCGTAATTTTAGTCAGAAATTTTCCTTAAAAATAGACAGTTCTCTTCTGTATTTCAGTAAAGTAAAGGCGGTCGTAATTTTTGCCTTACTTTGTTATTATCTTTTACGGGTTGGTGACCGAAATGTCACTCCTTAACGTTAGTATATCCGTTTTCAAAACGGTACTAAAAATCCTGGAATAATTGTTACCAGGCTCTCCTTCCTCATTGAGAGCCTCTTCCTCATACGGTTATAATTATAGTTATGGTTATAGTTATAATTATGATTGTGATTTTTCTTTACGTTGAGGTTTTATATGTGCCTCCAGGCTTTTTTTTTTTTTCTTTTTTTTTTTTGGTATCCAGATATTTTTTTTTATTATTTTTGCTTTACAGTATGTTTATTTTCTTACATTTTCCCAGATTGTTATTTTTTATATTTTTACTTTATTTGTATTTGCGTATTTTTCCCGGCATTTGTGTAATTTTTCATCATCATCTCCTCCTACGCCTATTGACGCAAAGGGTCTTGGTTAGATTTCGCCAGTCGTCTCTATCTTGAGCTTTCAATTCAATAATTCTCCATTCATCTCCTACTTCGCGCTTCATAGTCCTCAGCCATGTAGGCCTGGGTCTTCCAACTCTTTTAGTGCCTTGTGGAGCTTAGCTGAACTTTTTTTCAGCTCAGCGTAATTTTTATTTGTGTGTAATTTGTATTTGTTTGCTTTTGAATTTACTTTTTGTGTATACCTCCGGTTTCCGTTTACTAGGCCTTATTGGGCATTCTATTTCTATTTATATGCCTTGCCATTTAAACTTATTTTACTTATTTCTTTTGAGAGGATTTTGTTTTCCATATGCATGCAAGCTCATACACACATACACGCACACATACACACACACACACACACACATATATATATATATATATATATATATATATATATATAGATAGATAGATAGATAGATAGATAGATAGATAGATATGCAGTATATATATATGTATATATATAATATATATATATATATATATATATATATATTATGTATATATATATATGTATATATATATATATATATATATATATATGTATATATATATGTACATATATATATATATGTATATACAGTATATATATATATGTACATATGTATATATATATATATATATATATATATATATATATATATAAATTATATATATTTATATATATACATACATACATACATACATACATACATACACATTTAACCCTTGCAATCCCTCCACTTTTCCTACCGACAAAAAGGGACGGGGAGAGACCGATTAGTCATAGCGCTTAGCGTGACAGTATATATATCGCCAGCCACTTGCTCTTTATTATATATATAGTGTATATATATATATATATATATATATATATATATATATATACTGTATATATATGTATATATATACATGTATATATATATATATATATATATATATATATTGTATATCTATGTGTTTGTTTGTGTGTGTGTGTATTTTTTAATCTATTCTTATATAATCGTTGTTTATTTTTCTCTGTTTTACCTTTGTTTTCAGATGAGGTAATTATTATTATTATTGTTATTATTATTATTATTATTGTTGTTGTTGTTATTATTACTAGCTAAGCTACAACCGTAGTTGGAAAAGCAGCATGCTATAAGTGAGGTAATGAAATAAAGAAATAAATAAACTTTAAGAAAAGTAATGAACAATTAAAATAAAGCATTTCAATTCTCTATATTGGAACCTAGCTTTTCAGGCCAGGGATCATTTAGGCTTTCCCACAGTATGAATAATATGAATAATAATCACAATAATAATAATCCTTATGTTTGCCTTCAAAGGACATCACTTTTGATGTTTGCGTGTCTGATATCATTCTGTTTATGGCAGAATCGAGTGTGGCCACGTGTTTGCGAGTTGTTTATTTAAGTAACGTTCTCGATTTTTTTTACGTGCGCACGTGAATTATTTTTTTACGTGACGTACGGCATCCTCTAAACCTCCACCCAGAAATTATAGTGGCAACGCCTAGAAGCGCCAATAGGTTTTTTTTTTTTTTTTTTTTTTTTTTTTTTTTTTTTTTTTTTTTTTTTTTTTTTTCCGCTCACGCACGCTTCGACCTTTGAGTACAGTTTCCAGGGATCAAAATTATTAGGTCTGTCCCAAAAATGTTTCTCCCACGAACCTAGCCGGTTTTAGAATGTCATTACTTAGTACTAAACTTGATATACAAGTGTTTCGGTGTAATGTATTCGACCACTTCCTGTTTATACGGATGTACGCCACGTACTCATGGTTGTATAAGTAAACATAAGTATGGGTGTCTTTATCGCTGTTCATATGTAAATAAGGCTGATGGAAATTTCCTAGTTCATACAGTATCATAACTTTACCTGACTGGGGTTTTCGAGGGAATATGTGTCTTCAATTACCCTTGTATTTACAAGGTACCGCTCATAGCTTGTAAAGTTATAGATCGTTTTAGCAACAATATTTAGATTACAATTATTTCTTAGAATTTGAGCCTCAAACCAAGAAGGAAGGCGGGCTGAAGTCATGAGAACATAGATTGTGAAGTTATTTGTAGTTTTTACAGTTTATATAGGAAATATTTATTTTAATATTATTACTGTTCCTAAAGTATTTTATTTTTCTTTGTTTCCTCTCCTCGTGCCTATTTTCCCTGTTGGAGCCCCTGGGTTTATATCATCCAGCTTTACCAACTAGGGTTGTAGCCTAGCATGTAATAATAACATTGATAATAATAATAATAATAATAATAATAATAATAATAATAATAATAATAATAATAATAATAATAATAATTTGCATACATACTAAAACCTACAGAAAGGTCTTGATTCATACTATCTATCTCTGGCAGACGATAATCTTCGTTCTTGAGGCTTCCTTTTTCAATACGTGTTGTGGTATTGATATCAGTAGTTTTACCATTGTTAGAGAGGTTCTTTCCTGTCTGAATGGAAGAAGTCTTTTGAGTTGTTTATATTTTCATCGGAATTGTTTAAAATTTTTTAGTTGCCTTTTCCGAATTCCTCGTAATTATGAATATGACCATTGTTTCCTCCTTATTATTTCAATTTAAGATACTTAAGCAGTCGCTTTAAAATTCAAATTTAACAAAATTAAACATTCACTTTAAGAATCAATGATTTTAGTTGGTTCAAATTGAGACAGCCTTTTGGTAAGACGGGCTTATCCGATCGTTGTACATGTTTAAAGGTTTTAAGTCCGCTCATGAATGGCAGAGGCCAGGGACAGTGATATTGCCCTATCGAGCAGGAAAATTCCCTAGAGACTGACCATATATACATATGATCAGCGCCCAAACCCCCCTCTCCAATCAAGCTAGGACCAAGGAGGACCAGGCAATAGCTACTGATGACTCAGCAGATAGACATATAGGCTCCCCCAAACCCCCGATCCTTAACTCACAAGGATGGTGAGGTTGCAGCGACCAAAGAAATTAAAGAGTTTGAGCTGTATTCGAACCCCAGTCCGGCGTTCACCAGTCAGAGTCAGAGACTTAATCAAATCGGCGACCACAATCCTGCAAGTTTGAACTTCTGAAGTCCCACTGATTCAATTAAGGGAATGAAAATTCTCGATGTTAACCGCTGGATTCCTATCAACCAAATTGGGTGAATTAGCGCGCGGTATTCTCTTTGTAGGGCACCAGCCACTATATTCTACAGCGATGTCATTATGTTACGGGTTTAGCGTTAAACGTCATTCATTCCTTCTCCCGTAAAAGTAGGGGATGACTATCTGGGAGAGATATTAGTGCCGATAGATCGCTGCCTTAATTTTTTTTCCTATCTGGGAGAGATATTAGTGCTGATATGTCCTTAATGGTTTTTTTTTTTTTTTTTTTTTTTTTTTTTTTTCGCCAGACTGGGGTTCGAGCCCTGCTCAGACTTGTTAGTTCCTTTAGTGTCTGCAACCTTACCTTCCTAGTTAACTAAAAATTGATGTTTTGGGGAGCCTATAGGTCTACCTGCTGAGTCATCAGCAGCCATTACCTGGCCCTCCCTGGTCTTAGCTTGTCTGGAGAGGGGCCTTGGTCAGTTTCTAGGGAATTGTCCTTCTTCGTAGGGCAGTATCACTGTCCTTTGCCTCTGCCATTCATGAGTGACATTTAAACTGATTATTTACTTATCAGGTAATTATTTATTGTTTCTTGATATGTATTCTTGTTTATCTTTAGATCATACTTATTTGCTCAACTTACTTTTTCACATTTGGACTATATACCTCGGAAGGTTGCTGTTGCAAAGTAATGATTATTTAGTATTTTTTGTGATTTTTTATCTACATATTTAGACCAGAATAAGCAGAAACAGAAGAAACCCCAGTAACCAAATAGCATCATGATTAGCCCCACGACTGAAAGTTCTTTTGGATGACTGTAAATTAATATACACCTGACTCCTATTTATAGAAAGTTGGGATCGATAAATATGATCCATCTGTCACATTCAAAACACGACCAGAAATGTGAAGTTATTCGAATGAAATGATATATAGACTTCTACAACATTCATGCATATGTGTTAATTAGGTCAGCTGTTTATCATTACTTGTTCATAGTAAAATGTGGAAAAAGAGCGACTTAATTTTATTTCTATAAAGGGCTTAAAGGCCTCTCATAAATGGCAGAGGCAAGGGACAGTAACATTGCCCTATCGAGCAGGACAATACCCTAGAGACTGACCATATATACAGGATCAGTGCCCAAGCCCCCTCTCCACCCAAGTTAAGACCAAGGAGGGCCAGACAATGGCTGCTGATGACTCCAGCAGACAGACCTATAGGCTCCCCCAAACCCCACATCCTGAGCTCACAAGGATGGTGAGGTTGCAGCGACCGAAGAAGAAACGAGTTTGAGCGGGACTCGAACCCCAGTCTGGCGTTCACCAGTCTATTACTTCTAGTTTCTGAAATATATAATAAAAAAAACTATCTCTTCGTTCCAGTATTCATTTAAATATTATAGGCCTCAAATGCTTCAGTGTCCTCGTATTCTAGAAATTAGAGAATTAGCAAAGCCCAGAATTTAGAGGATTAACAATTTCCAGAATCTATTGGATTGACAAATTCCAAAATGTTTCCTATAGAGATTTTCACAAACTTTATTCATATAACTCTATCACACTGTCTACTACTGACTTCGATTTTGCAGCATTTTTCCAACAGTCCCTATTACTATAGAATGTTGAAAAGTGTTTGCTGCAACGGAGTGTAAATTTCAGAAATCTTGTTTCAGGTTTTATAAGTTGAAAATCATGTTGACACTTTGACTAGTTTTACCAATAACTACGAAACCTTCACATTCATAAACTGCCTTTTAAAGGCAGTTTGTGTATACTCAACATATCTGATTTCAAGTCTCACATTCTAGTAAAAAGTAAAGAACTTTCTATCATAAACAATTAAGTAGTTTCAAGAATTTTTGGCTGTTTGAAAACACTAGTTAAATTGAAGATTCTCGTATTAACGTTGACAATAATTATGTATTTCACTCATGAGAAACAATAACATCGTGGTCTTTGATAATTAACGAAGATGTGAACTACTAGCGTGTTACTTTTTTATATCGTTTTTCTTAAAAAAAAAAATTATCTTGAAATTTATTCTTCTGTTACTGTAAAACTAAAATGTTATTATTATTATTATTATTATTATTATTATTATTATTGTTGTTGTTGTTGTTGTTGTTGTTGTTGTTGTTATTATTACATGCCAAACCACAAACCTGGTCAGAAAACCAGAATGGTACAAGGCCAAGGGTTCAAACAGGGAAAGTAGCCCAGTGAGAAAATAAGAGAATAGCAAATAAACTGTTTATAAGAAATTGATAGTGTATATATATATATATATATATATATATATATATATATATATATATATATATATATATATATATATATATATATATATATATATATATATATATATATATATAAATAAAATAGTTTAAGTCAATAACAAAGTTAAAGTACATTTGTCCTATATAAATTATAAAACGAGACTCGAGTCAACCTGATCAACATAGAAATATTTGCTGTAAGTTTAAACTTTTGAATTTCAGTTTCTTTCTTTTTTTCCACCTTTATTTTGCAAAGATTATTATATTAAACCACCAGCACAATTTAGAAATCATCATAGCTTGAGAAACTGCCCGGCCAGATATTCAGACTAAGAGCTGGCAGTGTTTGTACAAAGCATTTTCAACAGTAAGAGAAATAGTCAGAACGTCAAAGTTATGGGAAGCATGAAAAGAAAATTATCATTATTATTAAGTATTAAAATAGATAATAATTATATAGTGCTGTACATTTGATCTGAATCAGGAGTTTTTGGAGTTTTTACTAAAGTGCCCATTCAGCTAAAAATGTGCCAAAGTTTCTGACTAGCGTCGAATATGCAGTGATTTAGGATCGTCGAATTTTACTACACATGTCTTAAACACATTTTTAATTAATTATTGTTTTTATCGTTATTGCTTACACCCACAGGAATGGATTAAAATCCCACATAGGGCTGTGGTGTATTATTGGAAACATCCCAGTCTGACAATTACCAGACCTGGGTTCGAGTCTCGTTCAAGCTTGATAGTTTCTTGTAGAGTCTGCAACCTCACCATCCTTGAGAGCTAAGGATAGAGTTTTGAGGGAGCCTTTAGGTCTACCTGCTGAATCTTGAGCAGCCATTGCCTGGCCCTCCCTGTTCCTAATTTGGGTGGAGTGGCGGCTTGGGCGTTGATTATTTGTACAGAATATATGGTCAGTCTCCAGGACATTTTCCTGCAAGCTAGTGCATTGTCACTGTCCCTTGCTTCTGCCATTTATGAACGGCCTTTAAACCTGTAAGCCTTTGGTCTCTCTCTCTCTCTCTCTCTCTCTCTCTCTCTCTCTCTCTCTCTCTCTCTCTCTCTCTCTCTCTCTCTAAAACAAAAACGTGAAAATAACCCATCTCAATTTATATTTTTCATTTTACCGAGAATTAAAACACCCTCCTATATATTGGAAGTCTCTCAGTGCCTCCAAAAACTCCTTGTTAAACAATCTGATGAAGCAATCAAGGTTCAAGTAACCACCCGATCAGTACTGGTCTGGTCAGTCAGCCTTCAGCGATTTATTATGAATGCGTCGGCGCTATAATAAGCGGACCGCGGAGCCGACAACATAATGAAAACAGAGAAATTGCTTATGCTTAAACCGCGCGATGATTATCGTATGCTCTGACGCGATTATGTCGGCGTAAATTCTGCTTGCCGATTTCATTCGGCGAGAATCGGCCTGTAGGTAATGTGCTTTCGATCGACGCAATGAGATGTGGGCTTGATTCTAATGAGGAGAAGTGCTTGGTCATAAACGCTGATTGGGGGATTGAGTTCTCTTGCTTGAGGGTACGCTCGGGCCCCATTGTTCTGTCTAGTTTCTCTTCCTTTTGTTTTGTTAAAAGTTTTTATAGTTTATATAGGAAATATTTATTTTAATGTTGTTACTGTTCTTAAAATATTTTGCTTGTTTCCTTTCATCACTAGGCTATTTTCCCTTTTTGGGGCCCCTGGGCTTATAGAATGCTGCTTTCCAACTAGGCTTGTTGCGGGATTGAGTTCTCTTGCTTGAGGGTACGCTCGGGCCACACTGTTCTGTCTAGTTACTCTTCCTCTTGTTTTGTTAAAAGTTTTTATAGTTTATATAGGAAATATTTGCTTTAATGTTGTTACTGTTCTTAAAATATTTTGCTTGTTTCCTTTCCTCACTAGGCTATTTTCCCTGTTTTGGGGCCCCTGGGCTTATAGAATGCTGCTTTCCAACTAGGGTTGTAGCTTAGCAATTAATAATAATAATAATAATAATAATAATAATAATAATAATAATAATAATAATGATGATGATGATGATAATTTGGGAATTCTCATGATGACCTCGTGCAAATTTAGATGGTAGATTCTTCTACACTGTTGGTGTCTGGGACGTGTTGGGCAGCAGGATTAGGAATAAAAATGGGATGTCGCTCACTTTTATTTGTTAGTGTAAAATGAAAATAAAGATGTGATATCACCTATCTTTTATTTGGTAATGTAAAATGAAAAAAAAGATGTGATACCACTTATCATTTATTTCATTATGTAAAATGAAATGGAAGAGCTATATTACTTATCTTTTTGTTTGGTTATGTAAAATGAACAAGAATAGCGATATTACTTATATTTTATTTGTTAGTGTAGAATAAAATAAAGATGTGATATCATGTATGTTTTATTTAGTAATGTAAAATGAAATAAAGTTGTGATTTCACTTATCTTTTATTTGTTAATGGAAAATGAAATAAAGATGTGATATCTCGTATCTTTTATTTTTTTATGTAAAATAAAATAGATGTGATATCACGTATCTTTTATTTGGTAATGTAAAATATCACAGAGATATGATATAACATATGTTTTACTTGTTAATGTAAAATAAAGTAAAGGTGTGATATTTCTTATCTTTTATTTGTTAATGTAAAATAAAATAAAAACGTGATATCACTTATCTTTTACTTGATAATTAAGAATAAAGTAGGCTTACATAGAATAGTTTTTATAAGGATTTTTTTTTTTATAAATCCAAAACCTTAATTGAAAAAACTTTAAACTGGAAATTATTTTCTCAAAATTAGGTTTTTCCCATTTGGTTTCATTTCAATATTTTTATCAATTTCATTAACTTTGCGAAGGAAATTTTATCAATCTATTTATGCTACTCGTCATTTGCGTAGCCGTAACTCACTTGTTTTTCCAGTGGGAATATGCGATAAGTATTTGAATTTGATGAGTAATACTTTCATATATTAACTCTCATTGTTAGAAACTAGTAATTGTTAAGTAGATCTGAAGAAATTTATTATTATTATTATTATTATTATTATTATTATTATTATTATTATTATTATTATTAGCTAAGCTACAACCCTAGTTAGAAAAGCAAGATACTATAAGCCCAACTCCAAGAGGGAAAAATAGCCCAGTGCGGAAAGGAAATAAGGAAATAAATGAATATGAGAAATAATGAACAATAAAAATATTTTAAAATCAGTAACAATATCATAACAGATATTGCCCATATATACTATAAAAAGATTGATGTCAGCCTGTTCAACATAAAAAATTTGCTGCAAGTTTGAACTTTTGAAGTTCTACAGAATAACTATAGAATTTTTTCCTCTCCAAAGTATTATTTAAATGATATTCTGTTGTTTTGTTCGGTGTAAATTAGTTTCTATAACAAGAATTTGTTTTTTCCACCCACCTCACTTTTATATTTTTAATTAAAAATTAAGATTCCATTACTGCGTGGGTTTTTGTCTCTCGTGTGACACATTGATAACTGCATTAACCTTTATGGCAGACATGTCCTTGCGATCTGTTGGACGGGGGTTCGAGATCGCTCAATCTTCACAGTTTCTTGTACTGTCTGCAACCTTGCCAACCTTTAGAGCTAGGGACAGAGTTTTGGGGGAGCCTATATAGTTCCACTTGCTCAGTCATCAGTAGCCATTGTCTGGCCCTCCCTGGTCCTAGCTTGATTGAGAGGGGTCTTGGACGCTGATAATAAGTATGTATGGCCAGTCTCTAAGGTATTGTCCTTCTAGGGCATTGCCGTAGTCTCTAGCCTCTGCCATTCATGAATGACCTTTAAACCTTTAATATGTTCTGGCGTTACTTTAGTTGCAGAAACATGTTTTACACACACACACACACACACACACACACACACACACATATATATATATATATATATATATATATATATATATACATATATATACTGTATATATATATGTGTGTATGTATGTATGTGTGTATGTATGTATGTATGTATGTATGAATGAATGTACGTATTTATCCTGTCAGTTATTTTTTATTTCCCATGTAATGACGTTCAGTGGTTTTCTTATAATTTACTAGCCTACGGCTATTGTAGCATTTATAATTTATAGTCATTACTTTGAGACCATTCTGGTAATGTGTAACAATTCTAATTGTTATATGTTTATGTTGAAGATTTTTAGCCGTTTTGTTAATACATAACCTTTATTGGAAAGTGGCGACTTCCTTGTATTGTGCGATATTGTGATAATTGTTGTTGATTTTAGGTAATTTTAAGGATTTATGACCATTTTGCTAATTAGATGATTTTGAACATTTGTGACGTCAGATAGTTCATGATACTTTTTGACAATTTGTTACTATATTTATACCTTTTGACCAATCGGATAACCCTTTATCTTATAATTTGTAATTATTTTGTTCATCTAAGACTTCTGATTTTTATTTTTTTCCCTGACCATTTGAATATCTAAACCATTTCACCTGCGTCTTGTATCATTTTTGTATCACTCAAGGAAGTTAAATTTAAGTAAATATGTTGGTGTTTTCAACAACAACAACAACAACAACAACAACAACAACAACAACAACAACAAATGCAGAGGCGTCCTTATTCATATCTGGGGTTTGGCTAATTTTCATCACCTCGCTGGCCAACTGCGGATTTAGTGATGCTGGGGGACCTTAGTCTGTTCGCCTACAGCAAACCAACCTAGTATGGGTATCCCTGACTAGTACAGCTTTGCTTATGGCGATACGCAAATCCTTTCACCAGGTTAAGGTGGTACTCATGTATTATAGAGAGTAAAATGTTGCTGATGAATGTCAGGGAGTAAAAGGTAATCATGATCTTCTGAGAAGGAATGTTACGCTTTCCTGTTTAGTTCCTTTTGAGTTTCAAGAGAGTAAAATGTTACCTCGAGTGTTGATAGTGTAAAAGGTCACCTAAATGCGCATCTAGTTTCATTACAGATTCCCCTGCGCGTAACTTCATATGGAAAGGAACTTTTACTTCCAGCGCGAATTATTACTAGCCTTCTTGTACTGTAGCCATGGTAGCATCGCTGATCCTGATTTACACACACACACACACACACACACACACACACAAGCGAGCGCGCAAATATAGCTAATGTCAGCTGATGTAACCATTCTGCTGCGTATATTTTAGATTTTGGAATAAGGGGAGATGTGATTTAGCGTAGGTGAAGTGGGAATGGTAGTAAGAAGTGTACTAAAGATTGAGTATCTGTGGAAGCCAAGATTTAGATGTATGAAGGGATATTTGATTCAGCTTTCAAATTTGGAAGTGAAATGTGTATGTTAAAAGACAGTGAAAAGAAAATGGTAAAAACTGAAGAATGAATGGTTTATATAGTATTTTTGGTAAGGTTACATAGCATTTTTATTATCAGAAAGGCTAAGAGCAAGAAAGAAAAAAGAATGGATAAATTATTAGTAGAGGGAGAAATGGCCCAGTTTTGTGGAGAGAATGGAAAATGATAAGCAGGTGAATATACATTTTGGCATTGACAGTACTGAGAAAGTAATTAATAGGGGATTGAAACAGGTATGGAAGAAAAGGCACTCAACATTTAAGGAGTGGTAGGGTACATCTAAGATTAAGGTGAATAGCACAGTGCATGCCTCGGGACTCAACGAGTTGTTAGTGAGACATCTCTGCAGAAGGGTTATATATTGGTTTATATAATGTTTGTTTGATTTTGTCTTCTTAACCATGCACCTCATCTTTCGTCTCTTGAAGGGGGTGACCACAGAAGAGTTTAGCCTTCTAGTATCCCTATGAATCCTCAGGGGTGAAGGGGCTAGTTTCACAGCCCCCCCCCCAGCAATTTCTGATATCCCATTATAGCTAGGTGGGTTTTATATCGCCATGATCACAAAATCTGTACTAGTCAAGCAACCCTTAGGCTGCTATGTTGGTTTCCTGGGACCGATCAGACAAAAAAATCTCCCACTATCACCAATCCGTACTGGCCAGTGTGGTGATGAAAACTAACCGAACCCTATACTTGAATTGACATACTAAGGCCTTCGTACTGCAGTGGACTAGAATAGGCTGCAATTGTTAATGTTGTTTTTGTTGTGTATATATATATATATATATATATATATGTATATATATATAATATATATATATAATTTATATATATGCGTGTAGGTATATATATGTAGCTATATACATACACACACACACACACACACATATATATATATATATATATATATTTATATATATATATATATATATATATATATATATATATATATATATATATATATATATATATATATATATATATATATATATAAAACCATATTGCGATACAATGCAGGATAAGTTAGGCTCAACATTCATACCTATCAAAAAAGTATGTAACAAAAATTAAAGTAATTTATTTCCTTGCTTCCAGTAACCTAAAGACCGTCGGCAAGCAAAAGCAGTGTAAGCAATTCTGCATGAATGCCACTGCACATCCTGCTTGAAATGGCACGAGGGGGCAGCGTTATCCGTGGATACAGACAGGTAAGTTAATCAATAGCTTATAAATAAAGAACAGAACAGGTATTTCGCTAAAGAAAGACCCAACAACAATCAGGCGCGCACACCTGTCGGCGTTGCCATCTCCAGAGTCTGTAAATAGACTTTCTACGCATCTCATGTTTGTGCTTAAAACGTTCTGGTATGGGGGGAGAGAGAGAGAGAGAGTCATAAGCTATGAAGAAGAGGGATATGTTATACGTGATATGATAAAATGTATGAATAATAGAGAAGTGTAAATTAGATTTGAGAGAGAGAGAGAGAGAGAGAGAGAGAGAGAGAGAGAGAGAGAGAGAGAGAGAGAGAGAGAGAGCGTCATAAGCTATGAAGAAGAGGGACATGTTATACAACGTGATATGATAAAATGTATGAATGATAGAGAAGTATAAATTAGATTTGAGAGAGAGAGAGAGAGAGAGAGAGAGAGAGAGAGTCATAAGCTATGAAGAAGAGGGATATGTTATACAACGTGATATGATAAAATGTATGAATGATAGAGAAGTATGAATTAGATTTGAGAGAGAGAGAGAGAGAGAGAGAGAGAGAGAGAGAGAGAGAGAGAGAGAGAGAGAGAGAGAGATCATGGAATCATAGCTATTAGGAAGAGGGATATGTTACACAACGTAAATTGACAAAATGTGAGAATGATAGATTATAAATTAAACGAGAGAGAGAGAGAGAGAGAGAGAGAGAGAGAGAGAGAGAGAGAGATCATGGAATCATAGCTATTAAGAAGAGGGAAATGTTACACAACGCAATTTGACAAAATGTGAGAATGATAGATTATAAATTAAACGAGAGAGAGAGAGAAAGAGATAGAGAGAGAGAGAGAGAGAGAGAGAGAGAGAGAGAGAGAGAGAGAGAGAGAGAGAGAGATTAACGAATCATAAGCTATTAAGAAGAGGGATATGTTACACAATGTAATATGATAAAATGTAAGAATGAAAGTATAAATTAAACGAGAGAGAGAGAGAGAGAGAGAGAGAGAGAGAGAGAGAGAGAGAGAGAGAGAGAGAGATCATGGAATCATAGATATTAAGAAGAGGGATATGTTACACAACGTAGTTTGACAAAATGCAAGATTGATAGAGTATGAATGAAATTTTTGATATATATATATATATATATATATATATATATATATATATATAATATATATATAGTGAGAGAGAGAGAGAGAGAGAGAGAGAGAGAGAGAGAGAGAGAGAGAGAGAGACGGGGGCGGGTAATCAGTGTACAAAAACTTAATATCATTATCCTTACAGGTTGCATGCGAAGTTAATGCTTTAAATTTGATTTACTGAGTTTCATATTTATTTTTGATGCGTAAATTTATTGCTTTGTTTATTACACATAATGGTAGTTATCCATATCAGGGTATACATTAGTTGATATGTTTGTTAAGTTAATTGAGTTTTGATATTTTCAATTCAGTTTTGCTCTATGATAAGCTGTAATATTTGAGCTTGAATATCAAGCCGTTACACTTACACGACACCACCTTGCACGACACTCATAAGGTGCACGATTTTTCGTTTCCGCGTGCTGCACCATTCGTCTGTTCAATGATTTGTCTTTGTACGGTTTGTGAAAGTTGAAATGGTACGAAGATTTATACGTGCCAAATGTTTTAATATTTCAAAATTCTCACTACATATCATAGATTCACAGACTCATTGCGAAGATTTTATTCCCCGACACGATGCATTTCGGAAGAAAAATTATATAGATTTGTTTAAAAGATCTTGGTGGGGAAGCTAGATGTTGCTAATCTCGGGATGTGGGATTAAACAAAAAAAAAAAAAAAAAAAAAAAAAAAATAAGGTAAATAAAACAAGTGAAATTGGTAATAAAAAATCTCCCTATTCTTATAGAACAGGGGTTCCCAACCTTTTTGTTCCTTTGTACACTGTATGCATTTTCATAGATTCCTATGCACCCTTGGAATTGATGAAGAAAACAGAAATAATGAAATTTTTATTGTAATATAATGTAATATTAAATGTCAATGCAGATTACATCATATATTGCTCAGTACTCAGTACTGGCCATTCTCTCTGATCCAGTGTTCCCCCTGAAGAGAAAAAAATGCACCATGGGGGGGGGGGGTACATGTACCCCAGGTTGGGAACCCATGTCATAGAAAGTCGTGTTTACAGTAATTTCAAGAGCAATGTCTATTCCATCGAAGTTTTGATGGCCGATGTGGTAGCACCCTTGACTGGTGAACGCCAGTCTGGGGTTCGAGTCCCGCTCAAACTCACTAGTTCCTATGGTCGATGCAACCTCACCATACTTGTGAGCTAAGGATGGGGGTGTTTGGGGGAGCTTATAGGTCTAGCTTCAGAATCATCAGCAGTCATTGCCTGGCCTTTTTGGGTCCCAGCTTGGGTGGATAGGGGTCTTGGGCGCTGATCATATGTATATATGGTCATTCTCCAAGGCATTGTCCTGCTCGATAGGGCAATGTCATTCTCCCTTGCCCTTGCCATTCATGAGTGGCCTTTAAACCTTAAATACGCTTTTTATGGTAATAATAGTAGATGATGATGAAGGTAATTTAGTGCTAAAGTATCTAGTTTGTCATTGTCTCTAATTTATGCTTCTTCCCGTTTTTGGTTATTATGTTTAATGTTTATTATAGTAGACAAAAATTACAGGGTATAACGCGAACTTTCAATTTTTGAGAAATAATAATGATAATAGTTGACAGTATTTGATCTCAATTTCCTATTCAATTGTGATGTAGAAATAATAGTCGTTGAAAAGGTTTAGCATAAATGGAAACACATTACCCAGAATAATAATCAAAATGACAATAGTAGTAAGAAGGTTACTGTTACTATTATCATTCTTCTACTGTTATTTACAATTATATCTAGCGGAACCCCTGTAATTTTCCTCTTTACTTTAGTCTTCTGAAAAGACGAATATGTAGTATTTCGAAATAAAGCACGGCATTTTGTTTTAATTTTTCAAACAGTTATAATTCGGTGCAGGGATGACGTACAGTTGGACACAGGAATTCGTGATACACCTCACCCTGAGGATGTGTTTTCAACCACACCGTTACTGCGTGGTGAGTTCCTGTGTTTAGCCCCGCCCACCATTTTGCCTGGTCTCCCTATACCACGGACCGTGTCCTATACTATCTGTATGGTTATTCGCCGCGAAGTAAGGGTGTCGGAGCGTGCATTTCTTTGGAGCGAGATATACCGGGGTTCTCTTGCTTGAGGGTACACTCGGGCACACTATTCTATCTCGTTTCTCTTCCTTTTGTTTTGTTAAAGTTTTCATAGTTTATATAGGAAATATTTATTTAAATGTCATTGGTCTTATTATTTTTCCTTGCTTCCTTTCCTCACTGGGCTATTTTCCCTGTTGGGGCCCCAGGGCTTATAGCATCTTGCTTTTCCAACTAGGGTTGTATCTTAGCAAGTAATAATAATGATAATATTATGTCCAGTTGTACATAATATCCTTCTGCTTATAGGATCTACTCACTTACCTCTGGGCACGCACGATATGAAAGGCAGCAGCTGCGGTGTGTATATGGAATCCTGGGTGGGGGCATCACCTCCTGCTGGGACCTCGTGCCAAAGCGCCATTATCTATCGCGCCTGACGCCGATTGCGGGACCACCGCAGCTCAAGACAAATATACCTCGACCGCAAATATCATCAATAATAACTTGCGCTAACCGCAAACCACTTCATTTGCATAAGAAAACAATGGTTAGGGGATTTTTCTCTAAGCTCCTTTTTGGTTACTGTTTTGGGGGGTTGGGGGTGTGGGAGAGGGGGGGGGGGTGCTGGGTAGGCTATTCGCAATGACCCGGGGTGGGGTGTTACTTTAGCAAACTATCTTAAGTTGACTCCTGTACTTTGCCATGTTAATAAAGATGAGGAATTCGATGCTCCAATTAGCATTCAGTTGATGGTTTGGAAAGTGGTAGGACGGAGAGATTGTGTTGTAAATCGTATTTAATTCTTTATTTATTTTATTAAGGTTTTTACTCCCATTCTTTATCTTTCCTTAACCATACGCTTAGAATTTCATGTTAATTAATTTTTAATTATTTATAATATTAAAAGAATTAATTTATGATTTTTATTTGATATTTATTAGTTCGGCGTAAATGTGAATTTCATTTCTCGTCTTCATTTCGTTTATTATCAACATTACGTTTTGAATTTTATGTTCCTTAATTGATGTTTCCTATTAAATATAATTATTAATTGTATGGCGTCAAATATCAATTTCATTGTTTTATTTTATCTGGTCGAAGGACACATCGAAGAGAGCGGTCTCACACGTTAAGAATTTCCTACCCTTCGCAAAGGTGTGTCTTTTCAGACTAGAAAGCGCTCACTATTAATTACCTACAAATAGTCACATGTGTGGCACTTAAAGATGCCACTTAAAGGGTCAACACTTAATTATAAGTGACTGGGGTTTGAGGAACGTATTTTAAGTACTAGTTTTGTGCCTCGCCTCAATAGTTTGTCGTGTCGGTGGGTATCATTCGTCGCCGCTTTACGATGTGTTTTATGTTTGTTTTTTCGTCTTGAACCGATGCTTAAGGATAAACGACAGATGTTCGAATGGGGATCGAATTTCATGGGCACTGAGACCTGGCCCTTGGGCACGCCTTAGGAGGGCGGTTGGCGGGGCTCATTTTGCGGTGGTTGGCTCTCCTCCTTAAGGTGACCGGATTCATGAAACTCAGATATAACTTAAATACAAAAGGAGATTTGGAGAGAGAGGAAGGTCAAATAATTTTCCTCTTTAGGATAACCTGGTTGATGAAACTCAAAGGAAAACTCAACTCTTGAAGAGAGATAAGGTCAAATTGGGGAGTTTGAGAAAATGGAACCAAAGAGAAGAGATGATTTTGAAAAATTTAACTTAAATAAAAAAAGAGATTGAAAGAAATTCTAATTGAAGAGAAGAAATGAGAACCAAATAGAAGAGATGCTTTGGAAAAATTAAGTTGATATTTTCAAGTTCGAGAAATGGGAACCAAATAGAAGAGATGATTTTATAAAAATTAAGTTAAAATGAAAGAGGGGATTGAAAGAAATTCAAATTTAAGAGAAGATATTTTCAAGTTCGAGAAATGGGAACCAAGTAGAAGAGATGATTTTGAAACATTAAGTTCAAATGAAAGAGGAGATTGAAAGAAATTCAAATGGAAGAGAAGATATTTTCAAGTTCGAGAAATGGGAACCAAGTAGAAGAGATGCTTTTGAAAAATTAAGTTCAAATGAAAGGGAGATTGAAAGAAAATTCAAATTGAAGAGAAGATATTTTCAAGTTCGAGAAATGGGAACCAAGTAGAAGAGATGCTTTTGAAAAATTAAGTTCAAATGAAAGAGGAGATTGAAAGAAATTCAAATGGAAGAGAAGATATTTTCAAGGTCGAGAAATGGGAACCAAGTAGAAGAGATGCTTTTGAAAAATTAAGTTCAAATGAAAGAGGAGATTGAAAGAAATTCAAATGGAAGAGAAGATATTTTCAAGGTCGAGAAATGGGAACCAAATAGAAGAGATGCTTTTGAAAAATTAAGTTCAAATGAAAGAGGAGATTGAAAGAAATTCAAATGGAAGAGAATATATTTTCAAGGTCGAGAAATGGGAACCAAATAGAAGAGATGCTTTTGAAAAATTAAGTTCAAATGAAAGAGGAGATTGAAAGAAATTCAAATGGAAGAGAAGATATTTTCAAGTTCGAGAAATGGGAACCAATTAGAAGAGATGCTTTTGAAAAATTAAGTTCAAATGAAAGGGAGATTGAAAGAAATTCAAATTGAAGAGAAGATATTTTCAAGTTCAAGAAATAGGAACCAAATAGAAGAGATGATTTTAATAATTGAATTCAAATGAACTAGGATATTGCAAGAAATTAAAACTATGTTAAAGGATATTTAAAAGAAATTTAATCAAATAAAAGAGAAGAAGATTTGAGGAAATAGAAATCGGTGAAAAGAGATCTAAAGAAGAGAAGCAATATAAATACAAAGATTTGAGGGCATATTGTTTAAATGAAAGAGTAGATTTGAAGAAAAGAGATCAAATACGAGAGGATATTCAAATAAACAGGAATCAAATAGAGGAACAAACCTCCTAACCTGCGGGAATTACTTTCAATATTTATTGGCTATTAGACTCAAGACCAAAAGGTTTTAAAAATCACACTTTTTTGTTGTCACACACACACTCTTACAAACCATTCCTCCCCCTCAATCTTCCTCATGAGGGGCGGTATTGTCAGTACACCTTTTCCAGTGCTCTCTAGGCATTACTTGAGGGTCTTTGCGGCGCTCTTTTGGTCTATATTGTTGTTATTATTATTATTTTTATTATTATTATTACAAGCTAAGCTATAACCCAAGTTGGAAAAGCAGGATGCTATAAGCACAAGGGCTCCGACAGGAAAAAATAGCCCAGTGAGCAAAGGAAACAAGGAAATAAATAAACTACAAGAGAAGCAATGAACAAAGAAAATAAAATATTTTAAGGGCAGCAATCATTTTAAATT
>NC_090748.1:89621769-89636769 GCF_036898095.1 Palaemon carinicauda
TCTCTCTCTCTCTCTCTCTCTCTCTCTCTCTCTCCTTTTTTTTTTCTTTTGACCACTTCACTTGGTTTGTCCTGTCGTCATAATTATCATTCCACTAGTTTCAAGTATTTACTTGTAATTAAGGTTATTGAAATGCTAACGAGTAATACATTAATGAATACATACCGAATATGTAAAGAGAAAAGGGCAGACAAATAGGTGAAGATGACATTTGCTAAGGTTTTTTATTTTAATTAAAGATATGATTTTTTTTTCAATAGTATTATTTCTCCTAATTTTTCACAAGTACTTCAAGGTCCTGTATAGGTATTTATTGATACAAACAGCAAACTCAAATCGTAGGATTATTTCCTGACTTCTTTGTAGAAGAGTAGTTCTCTTAAGAAAAATTTTATGCCATTGTTCTGAATGTTATTAGGAAAAATTAATCTTTAATGAAATATATTAACTCCTGATGTTTGCACATGAATTATGAATGATGGTCCTCTCTCTCTCTCTCTCTCTCTCTCTCTCTCTCTCTCTCTCTCAAATTAGCGCAATATGCCTTTCTTTGTCCCTTCCCTTCCCAACAAAATGCCTTACCTCACCTGCTTCTCTACTATTCTCTGTGAATTGAAGAAAGTATGTTTACAACTTATATTTCGTCAAGATTTTTCACTCTTCCAGTTGTGACCTCATCGGAGAGGGGGAAGTGAATGAGAAAAGAAATTAGGGTTATGGTTAGAATGTAAATGAAATAAACGGTTGCATTGTAAAATAAAGAGAGAATATGGGTTTCTGCAAACGGAAGGTTAGTGCTTACTGAAGCCAACCTCTATAGGTTCAATGGCGTGCAAGAGAAAGTTTATTGTCAATGTTATATGAGTATATTTTCATGTATATGTGTGTATGCATATGTATATATGTGTGTATGCATATGTATATAAATATATATATATATATATATGTATGTATATATATAATATATGTATATAATATATATATATATATATATATATATAAAACGACTTTATCTGTAATCACCAGAATATGTTATTTTACGCATTAAAAGCTTATAGATTTGTAATACTATTAATAACAAGGGGCCAACTATCAGTTTAAAGTGCCGTCGTCGTTAGTTCGACATTCTCATTAAGATTAATTTTAAAGAGAAACGCAAAGGTTATTTTGAAACTGGTAGTTTTGACTTTCCAGCCTATATCTCTTATCGATGAATCATAATATTTCAAATTATTGCCGACTTTATTTATCGTATTTCCTTGAGTAATTGATGATGATTCGCTCACATTATTGATAAATGTAAGTACAACGCAAAGTAAATAAGATTTTTTAATCATTCTTTTTGAGAGTATGTAATGACCGTGGAAGCAAATTGCTATTTATATGTCTATTTACAAAGAAATGTGATTTTTCATTGATTGGAAGGTTAAATTGTCCCTAAACGTAGTTACTGTAGGCTGGTAAGTAGGTAGTTTATACTATTGGTGAGATATTTAATTTTCTTTCCCGGTCGTTTCCAAAATTTTTCAATAAGGGTTAAGAAATAATCATTATTCTATGGAGTCAAAAAGATAGGACTTCCTTCTTTTCTTTCACCGGAGATTTGAATGACATTTTATAAAACGGGTTGGGATATGTCAGTGTTTTCTTTCTAAGGTGGGTTTGAAAAATGAAGTTTTTAGTGTTTCTCTGTTTGTGTGCCTATATGCCTTATGACTTCCAGCTGTATTTCTTCGTAATGATAGGCAATTCCATAAGGGATTTGCCAATTCCTTATCCTGAGGCCAATTAGAAAACTAGAATCATTCTTCGTTTTTGAGAATTTTTTTCTTATACTAGTAATTAATTATTAGGAGAATAATTATAACGTTTTCATTGGAAATGAAACTACCATTTACCTATATTTTTATTATTATTATTATTATTATAATTATTATTATTATTATTATTATTATTATTATTATTATTATTATTATTACTAGCTAAGCTACAACCCTAGCTTGAAAAGCTAGATGCTCTAAGCCCAAGGGCTCCAACAAGGAAGAATAGCCCAGTCAGGAAAGGAAATAAGGAAATAAATAAATACAAGAAGTAATGAAAAATTGATATGAAATATTTTACAAACATAACATTAAAACATATTTGATACATAAACTATAAAAGAACTTATGTAAGCCTGCTCACCATAAAAACATTTGCTGCGGGTTTGAACTTTTGAAGTTCTACTGATTCAACTACCCGATTAGGAAGATCATTCCACAACGTGGTCACAGCTGGAATAAAACTTCTAGAGTACTGTTTAGTATTGAGCCTCAAGATGGACATGGCCTGACTATTAGAATTAACTGCATACCTAGTACCTATAATGACGAAAACATTTTCATATGACATTGTTGTTGTTTGGTTAAGATGGGACGGGTGAACAAAGGATCTTACCTCCTAGTTCTCAACCTTATTTGCCCCATTCACCATATGCCAGAATGTCACCCCCCCCCCTCTCTCTCTCTTTTCCAAAATTGTCTGCCTTAAAAAGTGCATTCCAAATAATATTCATATAAATAAAAAAAAATTCTTTTATTTTTTTCCATATAAGTACACATATATTTACAATTTTATATGGATTATTTTTATATTGAAAAAATCAGCATTCTAGCAGTTTGTATTCGCCAATCTCTGCTCCCAACCCCCAACACCAGGAAACCTGAAAACTCCCCCAAGATCGAGAACCCCTGTCTTAGAGTAGGATAAATTAGTTGACGATTAGCAGTTTCATTCGAGGCAAAGAACTAGAATCCGGTAAGAATAAATGGCTCGATTCACGAGAAGTCATTCTTAAAAAAAATCAATACAAGTAATAAATTTTCGAGTTTTTGGATAGGTTTTAATCGAATAGATATTAGAGTTTGAGAAACTGTTTGTTATAAACTCATAAAGAAGCTGTATTAGCTCGTGTATGCAGTTTTCTAAAAATATTTATACGAAAAAAATATATCTCAGAATGGACTATCAGTTGAATCAGCTCTCTCTCTCTCTCTCTCTTTCTCTCTCTCTCTCTCTCTCTCTCTCTCTCTCTGTCTTGTCCTTGTAGCAGCTTTGAGAAACTGTTTGTTATAAACTCATAAAGAAGCTATATTAGCTCGTGTATGGTTTTTTTTAATATTTATACGAAAAAAATATAACTCAGAATGGACTATCAGTTGAAAACAGCTCTCTCTCTCTCTCTCTCTCTCTCTCTCTCTCTCTGTCTTGTCCTTGTAGCAGCTTTGAGAAACTGTTTGTTATAAACTCATAAAGAAGCTATATTAGCTCGTGTATGGTTTTTTTTAATATTTATACGAAAAAAATATAACTCAGAATGGACTATCAGTTGAAACAGCTCTCTCTCTCTCTCTCTCTCTCTCTCTCTCTCTCTCTCTGTCTTGTCCTTGTAGCAGCTTTGAGAAACTGTTTGTTATAAACTCATAAAGAAGCTATATTAGCTCGTGTATGGTTTTTTTTAATATTTATACGAAAAAAATATAACTCAGAATGGACTATCAGTTGAAACAGCTCTCTCTCTCTCTCTCTCTCTCTCTCTCTCTCTCTGTCTTGTCCTTGTAGCAGCTTTGAGAAACTGTTTGTTATAAACTCATAAAGAAGCTATATTAGCTCGTGTATGGTTTTTTTTTAATATTTATACGAAAAAAATATAACTCGGAATGGACTATCAGTTGAATTAGCTCTCTCTCTCTCTCTCTCTCTCTCTCTCTCTCTCTCTCTCTCTTGTCCTTGTAGCAGCTGGTTTGAGATACCAAGAGACATATGTTCGATGTAAGTGGAATCTCGAAGAAGACAGAATCTGGATGTGTTGTACACTCCTTAATAATAAAAAAAAGGTTCCGTCTGGTAGAATGATATCTTGTGACGTTAGGAACGTTGCTTATGTTGTGATTATTATAGGTGTATCGAGTTTCTTGCCTCGAAGAAAATAATTAGTTGGAAGGTATGTTGAAGCTCATTTTGTTTAAACGTTGGCAACTTCATTTATATCTTTTTTATAAATATTCATATATATATATATATATATATATAGATAGATAGATAGATAGATAGATAGATTTGTTTATATACATACTTATGTATGTGTATATATGTATACATACATATATATATATATATATATGATTATATAAATACATTTACTTTATTTAAATACATATATATATATATATATATGTGTGTGTGTGTGAGTGATTATATAGATACATTTACGTTATTCACACACACACACACACACACACACACACATATATATATATATATATATACATATATATATATATATATATATATACAAATATATGCATAAATAGATGCAATTATATACAGTTGTATTAACACATGCAAATTATCATAGCTATGTGTAAGGATTCATAGCCATAGCCATTTAGACGAGCCACCTTAAAACCGTTGTGGTTAGGTCACGCTGACTCCAGACCACTAGTGTGTAACGAAAGCTTAATAAGCCAAGTTCCTCCCTGTCCGTATTAACACCATAGCACACCAAGAAATTAGGCAAGTGGCATTCCAACTTTCCGTTACCATTTGTGTACATTACTAGCGTTGTCATTTCATTGCGGGCAATTAAGTTTTTTTTTTTTTTTTTTTTTTTTTTACCTGGTGTCCATATGACACTCGAGATTAACACGTGTTTACCGAGGATTGAACTTCTTCCAACTAACCATCCCCCCCCCCTTCCCGGGTCCTTCAATGCCTCTACCCCCTCCCGATTCTGGAATTGCTGTGTCGAATTTAGAGTGGAATCTCTAATTGGCTTGAGGTCTTCTTCATCCTTCGGGTGAAGCTGCAATAGTTTGTATCTGTGCCCATGTATTATTTCTGACTCTTTCCTTTAAGCAAATCATATATGAATTAACACTTTTCTTTAAGCAAATTATATATGAATTATTAACACTTTCCTTTAAGCAAATTATATAGGAATTATTAACACTTTCCTGCAAAATATATATGAATTATTAACACTTTCCTTTAAGCAAATTATATAGGAATTATTAACACTTTCCTTTAAGCAAAATATAAATGAATTATTAACACTTTCCTTAAAGCAAATTATATATGAATTATTAACACTTTCCTTTAAGCAAATTATGTATGGATTATTAACACTTTTCTTTAAGCAAATTATATATGAATTATTAACACTTTCCTTCAAGCAAATTATATATGAATTATTAACACTTTCCTTCAAGCAAATTATATATGAATTATTAACACTTTCCTTCAAGCAAATTATATATGAATTATTAACACTTTCCTTTAAGCAAAATATATATGAATTATTAACACTTTCCTTTAAGCAAATTATATATGAATTATTATCACTTTCCTTTAATCAAATTATATATGAATTATTAACACTTTCCTTCAAGCAAATTATATATGAATTATTAACACTTTCCTGTAAGCAAATTATATATGAATTATTAACACTTTCCTTTAATCAAATTATATATGAATTATTAACACTTTCCTTCAAGCAAATTATATATGAATTATTAACACTTTCCTGTAAGCAAATTATATATGAATTATTAACACTTTCCTTTAAGCAAATTATATATGAATTATTAACACTTTCCTTTAATCAAATTATATATGAATTATTAACACTTTCCTTCAAGCAAATTATATATGAATTATTAACACTTTCCTGTAAGCAAATTATATATGAATTATTAACACTTTCCTGTAAGCAAATTATATATGAATTATTAACACTTTCCTTCAAGCAAATTATATATGAATTATTAACACTTTCCTTTAATCAAATTATATATGAATTATTAACACTTTCCTTCAAGCAAATTATATATGAATTATTAACACTTTCCTGTAAGCAAATTATATATGAATTATTAACACTTTCCTTTAATCAAATTATATATGAATTATTAACACTTTCCTTCAAGCAAATTATATATGAATTATTAACACTTTCCTGTAAGCAAATTATATATGAATTATTAACACTTTCCTGTAAGCAAATTATATATGAATTATTAACACTTTCCTTTAAGCAAATTATATATGAATTATTAACACTTTCCTTTAATCAAATTATATATGAATTATTAACACTTTCCTTCAAGCAAATTATATATGAATTATTAACACTTTCCTTCAAGCAAATTATATATGAATTATTAACACTTTCCTTTAATCAAATTATATATGAATTATTAACACTTTCCTTTAAGCAAATTATATATGAATTATTAACACTTTCCTGTAAGCAAATTATATATGAATTATTAACACTTTCCTTTAAGCAAATTATATATGAATTATTAACACTTTCCTGTAAGCAAATTATATATGAATTATTAACACTTTCCTTTAAGCAAATTGTATATGAATTGTTAACACTTTCCTTCAAGCAAATTATATGTGAATTATTAACACTTTCCTTTAAGCAAATTATATATGAATTATTAACACTTTCCTTTAAGCAAATTATATATGAATTATTAACACTTTCCTGTAAGCAAATTATATATGAATTATTAACACTTTCCTTTAAGCAAATTATATATGAATTATTAACACTTTCCTGTAAGCAAATTATATATGAATTATTAACACTTTCCTTTAAGCAAATTGTATATGAATTGTTAACACTTTCCTTCAAGCAAATTATATGTGAATTATTAACACTTTCCTTCAAGCAAATTATATATGAATTATTAACACTTTCCTTAAGCAAATTATGAATTATTAACAGTAGTTTTAGTTATATGGTGCGCACAAACTCCTTCGTGTATATGTGTATGGAAGTACAGATGTTGAATGTGAATGGTAGAGAACATTTTTTTGTTATTTTGAGAAAGAAATGTTATGAGTATATGGGAAACAATAACTTAGAAAGGATAGTAAAATGCAATTCGATGATATAAGTTAAAACACACTAGGATTATTATTATTATTATTATTATTACTAGCTACGTTACAACCCTACTTGGAAAAGCAAGATGCTCTACGCCCAAGGGCTCCAACAGTGAAAAATAGCCCAGTGAGGAAAGGAAATAGATAAACTACAAGAGAGGTAATGAACAAATAAAGTAAAAAAAAAAACACTCTAAAAATAGTAACAACATTAAAATAGATCATTCATAAATAAACTATGAAAAGAGTCTTGTGTCAGCCTGTTCACCATAAAAACATTCGCTGGAAGTTTGAACTTCTGAAGTTACACCGATTCAACTACCTAATTAGGAAGATCATTCCACAACCTTGTCTTGTTTGGCTTACCGGAAATTGTGAAAGTAATGAGAATCCCATTACTGTGATATAGATCGACGTGCTGCTTATGAGAATTTCTTGGAGATAATCGTATACTGCTATGAAAGCCATATGTCAATTGGTTTATTCATGTTTGTAGAAGTAAAAGGCAGAATGTGACAGTGACTTGTTACATGTGTTTCTTTGGAACCACCAGTTAACGGAAACGTGTTCTGTGATTATGTTGATATATGCTCTCTCTCTCTCTCTCTCTCTCTCTCTCTCTCTCTCTCTCTCATAAGGTCTTTCGAAATCCGCCTTTCTCTCTCTCTCTCTCTCTCTCTCTCTCTCTCTCTCTCTCTCTCTCTCTCTCTCTCTCTCTCTCTCTCTCTCTCTCATAAGATCTTTCGAAATCCCCATTTCTCTTACTCAAGCTCTTTCGAAATCAATTCTCTCTCTCTCTCTCTCTCTCTCTCTCTCTCTCTCTCCTCCTCTCTCTCTCTCTCTCTCTCTCTCTCTCTCATAAGATCTTCCGAAATCCCCATTTCTCTTTCTCAAGCTTTTTCGAAATCAATTCTCTCTCTCAAGCTCTTTCGAAATCAACTCTCTCTCTCTCTCTCTCTCTCTCTCTCCTCTCTCTCTCTCTCTCTCTCTCTCTCTCTCTCTCTCTCTCTCTCTCTCTCTCTCTCTCAAATTCATTCATAAAGCCTTTCATAATCCGTACAAATTAATCATAATTGCCACGCCAGGATGATTACGCAAAATGAAATAGGGTTTCCTCTTTCAGACGCTACTCCAATTACTTTACTCTATCAACTCATTTTAGAGTTGAAAATTGGGAGGCCGTTTATCTTGAATGCTCTTTTCAACTTCCTTGAAAATGGAATTAGATTAACTTTCCTCGAATTTAATGATTATTAGCGGGTTTTAGCGTGACTGAGATAATTTCTCTTTTTGGCCTCCTTTCTCTGAAGGCTTATCATCATCATCATTATCATCAACCCAAATTCTGTCATTTTTTCTTTATAGTTTTTAACTCTCGTCCCAAACATTAATTTTGTTTTCGTCGTGATTATGATAATAATGTCGTTTTTATCGTATTAATTAGAGTCTGTTATTTTCTTAATTTTGAACTCATTATTTTTACTACTTTCTTCAAATCACAGTATGGTATAAAGTGCCATTGAGTTTAAAACCTATATTATTATTATTATCATTATTATTATTATTATTATTATTGTTATTATTATTATTATTACTTGCTAAGCTACAACCCTAGTTGGAAAAGCAGGATGCTATAAGCCCAGGGGCCCCAACAGGGAAAATTGCCCAGTGAGGAAAGGAAACAAGGAAGAAGAAAATATCTTAAGAACAGTAACAACATTTAAAAATATTTGCTATATAAACTATAAAAACTTTAACAAAACAAGAAGATAAATATAAAACAATAATGTGCCCGAGTGTACCCTCATTTATTCCATTATCATGATCATTGTCTTTCTTTCTCATAAGTTTTGCGATAGTTATTATCCTTGCCCCTATTGCCATCATCTTCATAAGTATAAGTATCACTATCGTTAGCATTTTTATCATTATTATATTCATGAAGATATATGTCAATTTTGTAGTCTTTATAATCATCATCATCATGTTTTCAGGAACAGCTTTATCCTTTTGATCATTATGTTAATCAGTATGAGTATCATTACCATCATGTTCCATGATCATTATTATTACCATAAGTCCCATACCATCATTTCCATTACCCTTTCCCACAAGATTATCATAATTTTAGTATTCCAAAGCTATAGTATTTCCATGAATATTGTTATTAGTATTACATTAGATATAGCAGACTAATGTACTTGTTTCCTCAGGTTCCCTCGAAAAGGTTCCTCGTTCCTCGGTCGCCAGATGCGAGGTTCCTAAGTTCCTGAAGAACACCTTTTGGGCGAGGTGGTTCAAGACGCCCCTGTCGGGAGAGAGGGCCGGCGGGTCAGTCAGGTAAGTGCGCTGGGCATTTGGGCAGGTTAATGTTTTTGAAGAAATGTCAATTTTGGTGATAGAATGGAAATTACGAGTATTTGAAGAATTCTTCCTATTATGAGTATTTGAAGAGTTTTTCCTATTAAGAGCGTATTTGGAGAGTTTTTCCTTTTAAGTGTGTATTTGAAGAGTTCTTTCATTCAAGAGTGTATTTGAAGAGTTCTTCCTATTAAGAGTGTATTTGAAGAGTTCTTTCTTTTAAGAGTGTATTTGAAGAGTTCTTCCTATTAAGAGTGTATTTGAAGAGTTCTTTCTTTTAAGAGTGTATTTGAAGAGTTCTTTTCATTAAGAGTATATTTGAAGAGTTCTTCTTTTAAGAGTGTATTTGAAGAGTTCTTCCTATTAAGAGTGTATTTGAAGAGTTCTTTCTTTTAAGAGTGTATTTGAAGAGTTCTTTTCATTAAGAGTTTATTTGAAGAGTTCTTCTTTTAAGAGTGTATTTGAAGAGTTCTTTTTATTAAGAGTATATTTGAAGAGTTTTTCCTATTAAGAGTGTATTTGAAAAGTTCTTTTCATTAAGAGTATATTTGAAGTTCTTCTAATAAGAGTGTATTTGAAGAGTTCTTTTTATTAAGAGTATATTTGAAGGGTTCTTTCTGTTAAGAGTATATTTGAAGAGTTCTTTCTTTTAAGAGTGTATTTGAACACTTCTTCCTGGTAAGCTTAATAAGGAATGTTAGAACTTTACTGTTTTTGTGATGAGATTGGAAAACCTATGAAAATTTTGGTGCATTGCAGACGACCTGGATTTTTTTTTATAATGTTTTACTTTTAGTATGAAAATATTTTCGTAATTGTACACGTTTTTTTTTTTTCTTTTTTCTTTTTTTTTCATTCATTATATTACACTGTAGCTTTTTATCTTTGAAGTTCAATGGTTTTGTAACTTTAATTTGTAATAGAAATAGTTTCAGTTTTCATTACGTCCATTGTTTAATACCCTGCCGATAGCCGTATAATGGCAACATTAACATTCTAAATGTACATTATTTTTCTTGCTTTAGGTTCGGATATGTTAATTGTTATCTTCCAGATGTACCTTAATTTTCTTGTTTTGGGTTTTACTATATTCGTTCTTTGAAAATTTGTCAACGCTGACCCTCTAAACCAATTTTGACCAATACAAAGGGATCGGATATATGAACGTATGCTTTATGTAAAGGGAAATTTATCAGTAAAGTCTTTGTAACGAATCATTTGGTGCAAAACTTTAAAAACGAAAAACATTAAGAAATTGTAGCAAGTATTTGCCCATACCAATGTTAATTAACGTAGCATTTAGCCCGGAATTAAGCTTAAATAATTCCGTTGAATAGAGAAGAAATTGTTGTTTGTTTAACCATCTGTAAAATTTAGGTCACACATAAACATTTGACTCTAAAAGGTAATAACTTTAATGAATGTATTTACTACTTGATCCAGTGTTAAGATGCCTAACTTAATACGAAGACGAGAAACATCTTTCCTTATTAAAGAAGATGATTTCCACATGGGCCTACTCCATCATAAAACTGAAGGTTACGTCAAAGAAGCCGACTTGCGTGACCGGATGGATTAGAAGGGCAATACAAGGTATCCAGACCTTTCTATCAAGATTAACTTTTGCTGATCCAGGCGAACTTTCGTTTTGAACGTGCGGGAGCCATTAGTTTTAACTAGCGGTGTGTTAAACTCAAGTTTTGGCCTTTTGTGGTGGTCGATGTGGTAACGTTCTTGACTGGTGAACGCCAGACTGGGGTTCATGTCCCGCTCGAACTCGTTAGTTTCTTTGGTCGCTGCAATCTCACCATCCTTGTGAATCAAGGATGGAGTGTTTGGGAGAGCCTATAGGTCTATCTGCTTAATCATCAGCAGCCATTGTCTGGTCCTCCTTGGTCGTAGCTTGGGTGCAGAGGGGACTTGGGCGCTGATCATATGTATATATGGTCAGTCTCTAGGAGTCTAGGGCAATGTCACTGTCTCTTGCCTCTGCCATTCATGACCGGCCATTAAACCTTTAAAACCTGGTCCTTGATCAGAGAGCATCCCTAATATCCTAAAGGGGGTGCATCGAAAATATTGAATTCGAGTTTCTGAGCTGTGCACAATTCATTAGTTACAGAGATTAGGGGAATTGATTTGAATAAAAGTGTTCAATTTTGGTTTCATATACATAGAGAATATGTTAAAAAATAGGCCGTTGTAAAATTGTTCACTACCTCAAATGAAAAACCCTATGGTTATAACTTGAAATAACATTCATTTTCTTGAAAGGGATAAGGGTTAGCATGCGTTGAGTACTTCTAAGATAGACATTTTAGTACGTTCAGGATTCATCGTAATATTTTTTACTCTAGTCCAATACAATTTTATGATGTTCTTTTTAATTTGGTGGCTTACCAAAAAATGTATCACCTCGTTTATAGTATTATTGTCGGAATTGCTAACTTCAGTTTGAATGATTAATCTTTTTGATTTTTCTTTTTGTCATTGCAGGAGCCAAATTAAAATGCCATATGTAAAACGGAGACCTTTTACACTCATTACCACCAAATTTACTCCTTTGTAGGCCTCTATACCATCTTAACACTACATTCTGGGATTCGAATTCAGTAATTTAGAATTATGCTGGGAAGACTTTTCCGTTTCCATATAAATTGCTCGTCTGTATTTTTTTTTACTTCTTCATTAGTTTTAAATCATTTATTAATTGTTTTGATTATAGAATCGTGTGCTTGACTAAGCTTTGGTATTTTTTTCCGTTTTAGGCATTAGAACGTTTTTTTTTTCAAGACTTAATAAAGATAATAATAATGATATTATTTGTGCACATATAAGGATTGAAAAGATCCTTGTTCTATTTGAATCTGATTAAACTCTCTAGCAGGTGACGTAATAATCTAGCATTAGTGGAACAGGCCCCTAATGTATTTACATATACCAGATGTGAAGAAAACATGAAAAAAATTCAGCATAAGACGTGTCTCCTGTTGGTAGGGGGGGGGGGGGAACAGGTTATCGAGACGAGTAAAATTATTGATAGGTTTTTCTAAAAACTTGGATTTTTCCATAAGGTCACTACAAAATTGTATATGTTAAATAAAACGTGTTATATTTATTAAGTGATTGAAATTAAGTATGAGAGAGGCATACCTTTGAAAGCATATAAAGCTGTTGAGGTAAAGTATTTGTCAAAAACAAACAAACACACGCACACACACACAATAAACAGGGGCGAAAACATAAACTTCTTCCAACTTCGTTTGCGGAGGTAATTATATAGAAGTGTAAAAAAAACCTTATTAACGAAGAAATCTTCAATTTGTAATAAAGGAATAAAAAAGATAATTACTTACAGGTGCGATTTGTGTACACATGTGTTGACTGTTTACAATTGTGGTCAATATAACCGGAATGTTTATTCATTAGTTATGTAATTATCAGAGAGAAATTATTCGGTCCTAGCAAATTTGTCAGATAAGTTAGGCAGAACTATGTATTTTATTATTAAGAACGCAGTGGGAAATATATTTGATCGCCAGACTGGGATTCGAGTCCCGTTCAAACTAGTTAGTTCCCTTTGGTCGCTGCAACCTCACCATCCTTGTGAGCTAAGGATGTGGGTTTGGAGGAGGCTATAGGTTTATCTTCTAAGTCATCATCAACCACTGCCTGGCCCTCCTTGGTCCTAGCTTGGTTGGAAAGGGGTCATGGGTCCTGTTCGTATGTACAGTATATATGGTCAGTTTGATCTCCAGACTGGGATTCGAGTTCCGCTCAAACTAGTTAGTTCACTTTGGTCGCTGCAACCTCACCAACCTTGTGAGCTAAGGATGTGGGTTTGGGGGAGCCTATAGGTCTATCTGCTAAGTCATCAGCAACCACTGCCTGGCCCTCCTTGGTCCTAGCTTGGGTGGAGAGGGGGCTTGGGTGCTAATCATATGTATATATGGTTAGACTCTAGGGCATTGGCCTGCTTGATAAGGCAATGTTATTGTCCCTTGCCCCTGCCATTCCTGAGCGGCCTTTGAACCTTTAAAGGGAATCTAATTTGAGATGAAATGAAGTTTTATTATTCATGAGGCATTAATAATGTATATATTGTTGTTATATACATAATCGTGGTATTTATACTTCATTTAAGTATATGAGACGTTTTATATTTGAAGTGACGGACGTTTTTGCAGTGGTGAAACTTACTAATTTAATGTATGTTCGTAATTAGTTTGACCTATTTGGTGATTGTTGATAGTTTTATTTGTAAAAAATGAAATGAAATAAGACAACGTTGGAAAATTCAGCGAAATATATATTGTTGTGAAAGCGTGTGTGTGTGTGTGTGTGTGTATATATATATATATATATATATATATATATATATATATATATATTTATATATATATATATAATATATATATATATACACTGTATATATATATATATATATATATATATATATATATATGTATATATATGTGTGTGTGAGTGTGTGTGTCACTATCATTGTAAATAGCCGTTGATAGGCCACTGTAGGACAGAAGCCTCAGATAATGTCCTACACGCGTCTGTTTATGGTCTTTCTGTGTCCGTCTACACCCGCAAATTTTCTTAGCTCATCAATCCATCGTCTTCTCTTCCTTCCTCTGCTTTCTTTGTATTTTCTAATGACCCATTCTGTTATATATCTTGTCCATTTATTATATGTCATTCTCATTTTATGTCCTGCCCATGACCATTTCTTTTGCTTACATGTTGTTAGAATATCCTTTACTTTAGTTTGCTCTCGTGTGTTGTGTGTGTGTGTGTGTGTGTGTGTGTGTCCCCCTTATTTTTCTCAACAAATCATCGCTTGGGAAGTTGCTAGGTAGCCGATTATAGCTGAAATCAATGCTGAACCACTAGGCCATGGCACTCATATATGCCTTATACCGTTAGAGGGCGTAATACCTGATGAACAGAGCCTCTTAGTTCCAAGTAAATCTGTAGGAGAGAGGTTGTATGCCCCAAAGCCATTTTCTTCAGTCCAGTAGACTGTACAGTTTACTACTCCCCATGATCTCGTGAACTTTCTTGTGAAAGTCTGGGAGAATTCCGACCATAGACCTTGCGAACGTGAATGCGCGCACACACGCTCGTAAACACACTCACAGATATATATATTTGTGACTCGTGTAGACGGATAATTAGACGTCGGAATATGGGTTTTCTTCATTTATTACAAAAAGTTCGTTCGTAAGTACACCGTACACAGCTACTCTCTCAGGTGAGGGCCTTGCCTACTCGAGCGCCCAAAGCCAACTGAACTCCCTTCGCTACCAAAATGCAATCTTGCTACAATAACATGATGCGTTAGAGGTTTTTGTGGAATTCTCATGATTAAAGAGTTCATTTACCTTGATGTACAACACACATCTATATACGTGAATTAGGACATTTGTGTATATATACATACAGTATAACTGTAAATATACATGCGTATGTGTTTATGTGTTTATATGTGATGAGAGAGAGAGAGAGAGAGAGAGAGAGAGAGAGAGAGAGAGAGAGACTTTTAACTTTTATTATCATTCCGAGTTATTCAACTTCGACGTCAAATCTTTATTCATCAAGATATCAGTCGCCAAACTGCTTGAGCTTCTGGATTGATCTTATAAAACTATTTAATGTGTGTTTGTTTGTTTACAGTGGGGAATTTTA
>NC_090748.1:89641769-89649269 GCF_036898095.1 Palaemon carinicauda
AACTGACCATATATATGTATATGTATACACACACACACACACACACATATATATATATATATATATATATATATAATATATATATATATATATATATATATATATATAAAATCAGCCCCCAAGCCCCTTTCCACCCAAGCTAGAAGCAGGGAGGGCCAGGCCATGGCTGCTGAGGACTCAGCAGATAGACGTATTTGCTCCCCCAACCCCCAACCCCCCCCCCCATCCTTAGCTCACAAGGATGGTGAGGTTGCAGCGACCAAAGGAACTAACGAGTTTATGCGGGTCTCGGACCCCAGGGTGGCAATCATCTGCCAGGGACGTTACCAATCAGGCCACAACAACTAAGTAATTCACACTCTTTGTCCCTAACTCTAGTGAGAATGTCGTGAATTTCTATGACTTCATTATCTATAAAATTATCTTCTCTGCTTCTAAAAGTCGTTTGCCGTTGATGGGATGGCTTCAGAGAAAAATCAAGACCTCAGTCGCTGCTACATTTAAGTTAGAAATCTCTTCATTGAAATATTCGATATTTTCACAGCCGCAGTATAAGCATGCTTTTAGCATCTATTATCATTCTTAAGTTGATACTTCTGCCATTCTATCTCTGACATATCGGCATCTAGCGAAGGTTATTTGCTAACCGATGGTCAATGAGGTAGGATTATATTGTTTATTCAATTTATGCCATCTGCTGGTCGAATTGATAAAAACAGGAATGTGGTGTCAAGATTCTTTTAATCTGTTATCATCATCATCATCATCCTCATTATTATTATTATTATTATTATTATTAGTAGTAGTAGTAGTAGTAGTAGTAGTAGTAGTAGTAGTAGTATTTTCAGTCAGTGTTACATAACACGCTGATGATGTTCTGAGGTTATAATTCTTGTAAATTAATTGTAGTATTAATAGCTATTGAATCTTTGTTAATTACAATTTGCCAAGCTGTAACCCCAGTTGGGAAAGCAAGATACTATAACCCCAGGGCTCTAACAGGGAAAAATAGTCGAGTGAGGAAAGGAAACAAATAAATAAATGAACTACAAGAAAAGTAATAAAAAGAATGAAAATAGAATATTTCAAGAACAGTAACAACAATAAATTAGATATTTCATATATAAACTATAAAAACTTAAAATCACAACAAGAGGAAGAGACATTAGATAGAATAGCATGCTCGAGTGTAACCTCAAGCAAGAGAACTCTAGGCCAAGACAGTGGAAGCCCATGGTACAAAGGCTATGGCACTGCCCGAGACTAGAGAACAACAGTTTGATTTTGGAGTGTCGTTCTCCTAGAAGAGCTGCTTACCATAGCTAAAGAGTCTCTTCTTCCATTACTATGAAGTATTGCCAGGTGTATGAGGACAGAGGAGGATGTGGAAAGAATAGGCCAGAATATTCGATGTATGTTTAGTCAAAGACAAAATGATCCGTAACCAGAGAGAGGGATCCAGTGTGTTACTGTCTGGCCAGTCTAAGGACACAATAACTCTCCAGCGGTAATATCTCAACGGGTGGCTGGTACCCTGGCCAACCTTCTACTACTAATTTGAATTAATAGACCATAGTAATTGTTAATATATGGAATGTTTTCCATTATAAAAATCGATTACAAACTTATAAATTCTTAAAAGAATACCTACTGCCTGCATGTTATGGGTTAGTGTTGAAGGTAAATAACAATTACTGTAGTGTGGATATTATTATTACCGAAAGATATATGTAAAGTGTGTATTATTATTATTATTATTATTATTATTATTATTAGCGAAGCTACAACTCCTGGTTGGAAAGACAGAATGCTAGAAGCCCATTGGCTCCAACAGGGAAAGTAGCCCAGGGAGGAAAGGAAATAAACTATACAAGTAATGAATAAAAAATAATGATATTGTTAAAATAGATCAGTCATATATGAACTTTAAAACGAGACCTATTTTAACCCACTCAATAGTAAAACATTTACTAAAATTTTGAACTTGCTGAAGATGCACTGATTCAAATATTGAGATACGAAAATGAATTATTTTCTTATTCATTTCTTTAATCTTCACCTGACAACATGTTGTCCAAGGTCTGAACATGTAGTTGGTCTTATGCCAGCGTATGCTGTTTGTGTGTGTTGAGGAGCCTGTATTAAAAAAAAAATAAATAAATAAAAAAAAGTAGAAGCAATGTCTGGGATCCCCCAAAGGTACCAAGGCCACAGAAGAATTAGCAATCAAGAAATGTGCTTTTGCCCACTCGCTCCCTCGCTGGCAGTCTGCTGAGATTTACCATGACAGGCAAAAAAGAGACGGCACAAAAAATGTTGCTCTAACGACAACCTTCCCCCTCCCCCCCATTCTCTCTCTCTCTCTCTCTCTCTCTCTCTCTCTCTCTCTCTCTCTCTCTCTCTCTCTCTCTCTCTCTCTCTCTCAAGGCTAATCATTCCGCAAAGATAATTCTCAGTGTACGAAATGGGATCTATTATATAAGTGGGGGAGGCTCATTCCTCTCACCCCTCCCTATCCTTCCCTACCCTACCTCCATCCTCATCTATCCCTTCCCCTCCCACCCACACTGAGGGGGGGGGGGAGGGGGAGAAGCAGCAGCAGCAGTCCCAGCCCCATACATCTAGGTAAGAAGAAGGTCCTCGGGCGATTCACAGGTCACAATCTCAGCGAGAGGTTGGGACCCTGAGCACTTTGCCTGGCCGGACCAAATTAAAACTCAGGAGGAGAAGAAGAAGGAGTCTTCCGCCACGCACCTGTCGCTCCTCCTGGGAGATCATCCCCGGCTGCCGTCTGCCACCTAATACTTACACGTGTGTGTGCGGCTTAGCCACTGCTGATACTACTAGCGATAATGCTAGTACTTCTACTATCACTACTAGTAGTTGCTGGACTCTTAATACTATTTTTTACTACTGCTGTTATTACTTTCTATAATATTCATTGTCCCAATTACATTATCATAATTGTCTTTGCTCTGTATATCTATCTTTGTCACTGACGATTCTACAAATTCTTATACTATTACTATGACTACTTCTTGTTGGATTCTTATTATTACTACTACTACTACTACTGCTACTACTACTACTACTACTGTTGATACTTCCAATAATATTATAGTATTCATTTTTCCAAATGCATTGTCATGCTATTCATGTCTTTGCTCGTTTATATATATCCAGTTTCCAAATAATTTTGAAAGAAATTTGTACTTTTTATTTATAACTGATATACAAAATAGTGCTGCAGTCAGTAGATTTAGTAGAAGTATTAACAGAACAAATAATAGTACAATTGTTTTGCTTTAATACTGGTGTTAACGAATGGTATTTATTTAACTTTGTTGTTTATTGTAATAGTAGAGCTACAACTACTATTATTAATATAGTTGTTGCTTCTCCATAACACCAGTAGCTGTATTAGGAGTAATATGACACTCTTATTATTTTTTATTATTTTTATTTTTATTATTATTATTACTAATTTATAATTGGTGTAGTAGAAAATATTGCTGTGTAGCTTACGTAAAATTTATATATTCTTTTTTTTTCTTTTGTTAAGGAAGCGTATTAAATCCTGTTATGTCTTCCTATTTCTTGGTTAGTTACAGCAATTGAAAATCGGGTTGGTTATTGAGTAGATGGTTCATTTCTCCGCCTTTTTTTTATAATACTTTAGTGTCTCATCTACGAACACATACATATATACTTAAATGTGTATGTAAGTGTAAGTTGATATATCTGTATGTAAGTATTTTTGTAGAACATTTGTTGGCAATTTCCATGCCATATTGGTTTAGTTTTTATTATTGCTGTGGGTACTTGTTGTTTCTTAGCATTCTGCATGTGTTACTTTTGTACACTACCTACTTTTAGAGCGCAAGGTGTGCCCTAACCACTGTATAGTTTTTTTCTTTCATCATCATCATCATCTCCTCCTACGCCTATTGACGCAAAGAGCCTCGGTTAGATTTCGTCAGTCGTCTCTATCTTGAGCTTTCAATTCAATACTTCTCCATTCATCATCTCCTAATTCGTGCTTCATAGTCCTCAGCCATGTAGTCCCTGGGTCTTCCAACTCTTCTAGTGTCTTGTAGAGCCCAGCTGAACGTTTAGTGAACTAATCTCTCCTGGGGAGTGCGAATAGTATGCCCAAACCATCTCCATCTACCCCTCATCATGATCTCATCCACATATGACACTCCAGTAATCTCTCTTATAGTTTTCAATTTTAGTCCTGTCCTGTCATTTAACTCCCAATATTCTTCTGAGGGTTTTGTTCTCAAATCTACTAAATCTATTGGAGATGGTTTTATTGTCATACCATGGCTCATGTCCGTAGAGTAACACCGATCTCACGAAACTGATATATAGTCTGATTTTGTTATGTAATTTCTGGCGATTCGATTTCCAAATTTTATTTAATCTGGCCATTGTCTGGTTTGCCTGGCGATGTGCCAGAATAGGGTTCGAGCCCCGCTCAAGCTCGATATTTTTTTGTATTTTTTGTAACCTCACCATCCATGTGGGCTAAGGATGAGGGTTTTGGGGGGAGGCCTATGGGGCGGCCTGCTGAGTCATTAGTAGCCATTATCTGGCCCTCCCTGGTCCTAGCTTGGGTGGAGAGTTCTCTGACGCTGAGCATGCGTATATGTGGTCTGTCTCTACGGCATTGTTACTGCCCCTTACCTCTGCCATTCATGAGGTACCTTTTAGCCAATGTTATATCCAATGTTAATTATGTATTTGTCCTTTTGCCATCTCTTTTGGCATTTCCTAAATCAGCCATTCTTTATTCGTTTGGGTAACCCTCCCCGTCTCGGTTTCTTTTCAGGATAATTATTACTATTACTGTTTTATATATTTTTGAAGTTATTCATATGAGTATTAAAAGTTGCCTGTATAAATACTTCCTTCCTGATTGGGGATACCTTAAAGTGGTGAAAGGATTTTAGCAGTGTTATGATCAGCAAAGCTGTACTAGTCAGAGCCACTCAAACTATACTCAATATTTTATTAATGAGGCGCATTTGCACCGACTCGCAGCGGTGCCCTTTTAGCTCGGAAAAAGTTTCCTGCTACCTGATTGGTTAGAATTATCTTGTCCAACCAATCAGCGATCAGGAAACGTTTCCGAGCTAAAAGGGTATCCCTGCGATTTGCACCGACTCGCAGCGGTGCCCTTTTAGCTCGGAAAAAGTTTTCTGCTACCTGATTGGTTAGAATTATCTTGTCCAACCAATCAGCGATCAGGAAACGTTTCCGAGCTAAAAGGATACCCCTGCGAGTCGGTGCAAATCTGCCTCGATAAAAAGAATTGTCTACAGGTTGGTTTGCTGTGGGCGATCAGGCTAAAGTCTCCCACCATCATCAATTTGCCGTGGCCAGCGTGGTGATGAAAATGGCCAAACCGCAGACATGAATAAAGACTCGTTTTTGGCCTTTGTCCTGCTGTGGACTAGAAAAAGTCTGCATTTCTTGTTCTTGTATAAAGACTAATGGTGATAATAATTGCTTACTGTCATTATAATGTTTACATTTTAGAGTGATTCCGATTGTATCTCTGGTGTGAAGATTTTATCATTTTATGCTTTAATGTGGGGTTATAGGAATGGCGGCTTTTGTTATATTGTTTCTTGCTGTAAGGTATCTGTTGTTAAATACCATCTGTTATGACTTATCTATTGTTACTATCCTTCCGTTAAAACCTGTTTTATGGTCTGTCTGGATAAAGTTTCCAACATTTATTTTTATTTCTTCTTCTTCTTCTTCTTCTTCCCTCCTCCTCCTCCTCCTCCTCCTCCTCCTCCTCCTCCTTCTTCTTCTTCTTCTTCTTCTTCATCTTCTTCTTTTAATGATGAATTGTTTACAGAATTAAATCCCCTTTCTTTTCCATTTATTCTTATTACTTTACATAGTCTTTAGGTATATATCTATTTCATTGATAAATTTCTCTCTTCGTTTCTAAATTTTGTAAGATAGCGTCATTTTAAAGATTGCGATAAAAGATGAATCATAGAGAGCAGTTAAAAGTTCTACAATGGAAGGGAAGTACAGTTGGACACCGGAATTCCCGGTACACCTCGTTCCGAGGAAGTCCACCTAGCCACACCCCTTACTCAGTGGCGAGTTCCAGAGTTTAGCCCAGCCCATCTCCTTTGCCAGCTTTCCCAACACTATCTTTTAGGTTACTCCCCGCGAAGTAAGGTTGTGACCGGTTGCACTTTTTGAGGAAAGTGTATCAGGGACTCCTGTGTCCAACTGTACTTGTTAAAGTGTGCAGATGAAAGAGTTACTTGTTTTGTGATAAGTCGGTTAAAGGAGAGAAGATATAGGAACAAAATTGTAATATTTAATGAATTGGATTAAGAAAACACCAGTTTTCAAATAATACAATACTTGTTATCGAAGAATAGAAACTACAGGAACCTTTGTAAGAGGAGAAAGTTAGGAGTAGGTTTGAGTAAGTCAAATTATGAGCGTAAATTCAAACCGGGAAATTGGAACAATGATTGTTGATATGGATGGAAAAAAGAATGGAAGCAGTTGATCCAAATAGGTATGTTGGAGTAAATATAACTGTCAGTTGTAATATGGGAAGATATGAGTTATAGAATAGGTCAAGTGAGGGTGTGTGTGTGTGTGTGTGTGTTTTTTTTTTTTTTTTTTTTTTTTTCCTAAGAATGAGTTGCGGAGCTGGTAATGTGAAAAGGGATTAATGAGTTGAATCTCCTTGATGGATGTAGAGTGATGTTTTCGTAAAATAATAACAAAAAAACACATTAAAGTTTATTGAGAGAGAGACCTTATGTTTGTGTTTTGAAACGTCTTCAAGTACTGAAAGGAGTACCTTAAAATCATCACTTTAGGAGGATAGTGCTGTATATTCGCATTACGCAAGTCCCTTCAATGCCTTTCTGCACCCACTTTTTAGCCTTTACCTTACCTGCGTTCCCATTTCTATTTTGATTCAATTTTACTTCGTAGTGCAACTGTGGTGTTTTCCCCATAGATGAACCTCGGTGGCGAATTAACTCTAGGGCCCTTGGACCGGGCTACATTGCCAAAATTTTATAAATCCAATCCAATTCTTAATATCCAGGAAGCACAAGAGTGCATTCATGATAGGAATGAATGGCGCCGTTTATGTAGGAGGTTTCAACATCCTGCGGATGCTCCTTCTATGTTTGTGTTCTAAGCGACTAGTTTTGCATATTTTTTTTTAGAGTAGCAGTTGTTTCTAAAGACACTTTCTGCCATGTTGATTTTGTGTGCTTTCTTAATTTCCACCTTATATCCAACCTCTAAATTACTTACACTTCACTGCCCGAATTCGGCGTTGAATGGCCTCCCTGGTCCTTGAACGGACCATAGGGACCAACGTTTAAAAATCAAATCGTAAGTTCCTTGCACGTTCTTATATCCTCCCGAATTGCCCGAACCAATACACCAGTTAACTTCTACTTGGAGAAAGTAGGCAACTGTCAACAGGTAAGATAG
>NC_090748.1:89656541-89659041 GCF_036898095.1 Palaemon carinicauda
GTGCTAAAACTCACAAGAACACGTTCAAGTATTGCTGCAAAACAAAAACCTGTCAATATAAAACGAACCTGGCCAGTATAATGGATTTCCTATAATCCATATATGTATAAACGTAAAAAGGGTAACTAAAATAGATTTCGTAACGAAGTCAGGCAGAGGATTTGGCATACAAGGATTCAGGGATGCACTGAAACACATATCAAACAAAACATCTTACTATATGCCTTGAGGGAATTAATTTGGACACTGAACTGTTAATGGTCATAAATTAGGAGGACACCAATATTATCCTTTATTATTATTATTATTATTATTATTATTATTATTATTAAGCTACAGCCCTAGTTGGATAAAGCAGGATGCTATTAATTGATTGATTGATTGAAAGTTTTCTGGCATCCTGACATCTAAGGTCATTGACGCCTATAGCATTTATTATATATGAAAATTAAAAGAGAATTCAATTAAAACCATAGAAGTTAAGAAGTCATTACAATAGTTTAATAGTTTTCAGAAGACCTGCTTCTGAAATAAATCTAAAAATTCTACGCGCATAGTAGGACACATCATGTCCAAGAATCTTGGCAAGGATGAACCCGAGAGCTCCACCAGGGAAAATAGCCCAGTACAGAAAGGAAATAAGGAAAGTACAAGAGAAGTAGTTAACAATTAAAATTACGTATTTTAAGAACAGTAACAACATCAAAATAATCTTTCATAGATTATGTCCTTCCCACACTTTATAGCAGTCCCTTACTAGGAATTACTATAACTAAATCGAATAATCTTTCATAGATTATGTCCTTCCTACACAGTATAGCAGTCCGTTACTAGGAATTACTATAACTAAATGGTGTGCATTACAATGCTGGATTTCAAAGGACCATGTGGAAACTACGGATTTTTAATGTATGTCACAAGACTGTGAAATCAAACTGTCCGGGCAACATAACCTTAATCAACTTTGCAACAAATAGATGAAATTTGTTTACAGCTTTGATTGATTGATTGATTTAAAGTACAGCTTTGAAGAGCCAGGCCATGTCATAAGAGTTTATTTGTGCATGTATTGAGATGATAAAAGACGAATTTCCTTAGTTGCTAAACCAGTGGTTCCCAACCTTTTTTCAGTCATTTCCCCCCTGCCCCCATTTCAACCATCCAGATTTCCCCCTTCATGCCCCGCCCAGCCCTCGTGCCCACTCGCCTGCCTCAAAAAATGGGCATGACACTCCAATTCTCCCCTTGAATATCATGTCTTTGAGAACTGATATGATCATATCACAATTGAATGGCTAACAACAAATTGCCGCACGTACTATGAGGACATTTTCCGCTTGTTTTAGTTAGTATCGTAGTGTAATTATTTCCCCCCTGGAAGCTTCAAATTTCCCCCCAGGGGGAAATTTCCCCCAGGTTGGGAACCACTGTGCTAAACGAATATCATCTCGGTACAATAAGCTAAGGTCCTCGAAACTAAATTTCACGAGGCGTTGCAAATATTTACCCTTATCATGGAAAATAGAAATTGAAATAATTTTCCCTAATTTCTTATCAGTGCCAAATAAGAGAACACATTATGACGATATTCCTTGAATTGTAAGACCACCTACCATGTGCCCACATACTTTCCTTCAGTCAAAAATAAAAAATAAGTCTTAGGTAATTTTTAAATAAATCATGCGAGTTATTATCATCATTACTAGATAAGCTACAACACTAGTAGGAAAAGCAGGATGCTATAACCGCAAGGACTCCAACATGGAAAAATAGCCCAGTGAGGAAATAAAATAAATAAATAAACCCAAGAGAAGTAATGAACAATTAATATAAAATACTTTAAAGACACCTACCATGTCCCCATATACTTTCCTTCAGTCAAAAATATAAGACTTAGGTCATTTTTAAATAAATCATGCAAATTATTATCATCATTACTAGATAAGCTACAACACTAGTAGGAAAAGCAGGATGCTATAACCGCAAGGACTCCAACATGGAAAAATAGCCCAGTGAGGAAATAAAATAAATAAATAAACCCAAGAGAAGTAATGAACAATTAATATAAAATACTTTAAAGACACCTACCATGTCCCCATATACTTTCCTTCAGTCAAAAATAAAAAATAAGACTTAGGTCATTTTTAAATGAATCATGCAAATTATTATCATCATTACTAGATAAGCTACAACACTAGTAGGAAAAGCAGGATGCTATAACCGCAAGGACTCCAACATGGAAAAATAGCCCAGTGAGGAAATAAAATAAATAAATAAACCCAAGAGAAGTAATGAAAAAGCAGAATGCTATAACCGCAAGGACTCCAACATGGAAAAATAGCCCAGTGAGGAAATAAAACAAATAAATAAACCCAAGAAAAGTAATAATATGAAAAATTAATATAAAATACTTTAAGCACAATAAGAACATTAAAAAATTGATGTTTATAATATAAATAAACAAACAATAAAGAGAAACCTGCGCACCTCCAATCAGTGT
>NC_090748.1:89661541-89664041 GCF_036898095.1 Palaemon carinicauda
GTCGTAACTGAGTATTTGCTCATTTTATTTGTGTGTGTGAGAGAGAGAGAGAGAGAGAGAGAGAGAGAGAGAGAGAGAGAGAGAGAGAGAGAGAGAGAGAGAGAGAGAGAGCGTTGCTGTCTCCTTACTGATACTAAGCGAGACAGTTTGGTCGTAACTGAGTATTTGCTCATTTTATTTGAGAGAGAGAGAGAGAGAGAGAGAGAGAGAGAGAGAGAGAGAGAGAGAGAGAGAGAGAGAGAGAGACGTTGCTGTCTCCCTACTGATACTAAGCGAGACAGTTTGGTCGTAACTGAGTATTTGCTCATTTTATTTGTGTGTGAGAGAGAGAGAGAGAGAGAGAGAGAGAGAGAGAGAGAGAGAGAGAGAGAGAGAGAGAGAGAGAGAGCGCAAATCTGAATCTCCCAGAAGAACCCAGTCATTAACAAATCATGAGCAAAGTAGAAGGCGAGCATGCAGATGAGGTCTGCATATGCAACAAGCTACAATGACTTGCAATTCCTATTCAATAGCTACACCTCGTTCTGCAATTAATTTAATTCTTTTCTTATTCATCCTATCTTACCTGTTGACAGTTGCCTACTTTCTCCAAGTGTGAGTTAACTGGTGTATTGGTTCGGGCAATTCGGGAGGATATTTTTCCCTATTGGAGCCCCTGGGGTTATAGCATCTTGCTTTTCCAATTAGGGTTGTAGCTTGGATAATAATAATAATAGTAATCCGTTCTAGGCCCCGGGAGGATATTTTTCCCTATTGGAGCCCCTGGGGTTATAGCATCTTGCTTTTCCAATTAGGGTTGTAGCTTGGATAATAATAATAATAATAATAATAATAATAATAATAATAATAATAATCCGTTCTAGGCCCAGGGAGGCCATTCAACGCTGAATGCGGGCAGTGAAGTGTAAGTAATTTAGAGGTTGGATATAAAGGTGGAAATAAAGAAACCACATAAAATCAACAAGGCAGAAAGTGTCTTTAGAAACAACTGCTACTTTAAAAATATGCAAAATTAGTCGCTTAGATGACCGCGGAGGTAGCAGCAGTAGGGGATTCAGCATTATGAAGCTTCATCTGTGGTGGATAATGTGGGAGGTTGGGCTGTGGCACCCTAGCAGTACCAGCTGAACTCGGTTGAGTCCCTGGTTAGGCTGGAGGAACGTAGAGAGTAGAGGTCCCCTTTTTTGTTTTGTATCATTTGTTGATGTCGGCTTACGCCCAAAATTGGGGGAAGTGCCTTTGGTATATGTATGTATGTATGTATGTAAAACACAATCATAGAAGGAGCATCAGCAGGATGTTGAAACCTCCTACATAAACGGCGCCATTCATTCCTATCATGCATGGACTCTTGTGCTTCCTGGATGTTATGAATTGGATTGGATTTATAAAATTTTGTCAAGGGCCGTAGAGTTAATTCGTCATCTATGGGGAAAACACTGCGACCTAAAATTGAACCGGAAATAGTAGAAGTGGCAACGCAGGTAAAGTAGAAGTTTAGGTTAAAAAATGGGTGCAGCAAGGCATTGAAGGGGCTTCCGTAATGCAAATTTACAGCACTATCCTCCTAAGGGGATGCTATTAAGGTACCCCTTTCTGTACTTGAAGACATCAATTTAAAACACAAACATATCTTTTTTTCCATTCTTTTTCCATCTATTTCAACAATCTTCGGTCCATTTTCCCCGTTTGAATTTACGTCCATAGCTTGAATTACTAATACCTACTCTCAACTTTCTCTTCTTACAAAGGTTCCTATAGTTTCACTTCGTCTCTAATCACTATTGCATAATTTGAAAACATCAGTTTTCCTAATTCAACCCATAAAATCTTGCAACTTTGTTCCTATATCATCTCTCCTTTACCCAACTTATCACAAAACAAGTCACTCTCTCATCTACACACTCTAACATGTACAGTTGGACACAGGGGTCCCTGGTACACCTTCGCAAAAAAAAAAAAAAAAAAAAGTGTAACCTGTTATAACCTTACTTCCATTGGAGTAACCTAAAAGACAGTGTTGGGAAAAGCTGGCAGAGGTGGTAGGCTGGGCTAAATTCAAGAACTCGCCATGGAGTAAGGGTGTGGTTAGGTGGACTTCCATTGAGCGACGTGTACCAGGAATTACGGTGTCCAACTGTGCTTCCCTTCCATTGTAGAACTTTTAACTGCTCTCTATAATTAATCTTTTATCGCAGTCTTTAAAATGACGCTATCTTACAAAATTTAGAAACGGGAAGAGAGAAAATGATCAATGAAATCGATTTATACCTTAAGACTATGTAAAGTAATAGGAATAAATGGAAAAGAAAGGTGATTTAATTCTCTAAACAAGTCACCGTTAAAAGAAGAAGAAGAAGAAGAAGAAGAAGAAGAAGAAGAAGAAGAAGAAATAAAAACAAATGTTGGAAACTTTATCCAGACAGACCATAAAACAGGTTTTAACGGAAGGATAGTAACAATAGATAAGTCATAACAGATGGTATTTAACAACAGATAC
>NC_090748.1:89666541-89686626 GCF_036898095.1 Palaemon carinicauda
TCAGCGGGAAGGTAAGGGACAGTGACAATGCCGGAGAGACAGACCACATATACGCATGCTCAGCGTCAGAGAACTCTCCACCCAAGTTAGGACCAGGGAGGGCCAGATAGTGGCTGCTAATGACTCAGCGGGAAGGTAAGGGACAGTGACAATGCCGGAGAGACAGACCACATATACGCATGCTCAGCGTCAGAGAACTCTCCACCCAAGTTAGGACCAGGGAGGGCCAGATAGTGGCTGCTAATGACTCAGCGGGAAGGTAAGGGACAGTGACAATGCCGGAGAGACAGACCACATATACGCATGTTCAGCGTCAGAAAACTCTCCACCCAAGTTAGGACCAGGGAGGGCCAGATAGTGGCTGCTAATGACTCAGCGGGAAGGTAAGGGACAGTGACAATGCCGGAGAGACAGACCACATATACGCATGTTCAGCGTCAGAAAACTCTCCACCCAAGTTAGGACCAGGGAGGGCCAGATAATGGCTGCTAATGACTCAGCAGGAAGGTAAGGGACTGACAATGCCGGAGAGACAGACCACATATACGCATGCTCAGCGTCAGAGAACTCTCCACCCAAGTTAGGACCAGGGAGGGCCAGATAATGGCTGCTAATAACTCAGCAGGAAGGTAAGGGACAGTGACATTGCCGTAGAGACAGACCACATATACGCATGCTCAGCGTCAGAAAACTCTCCACCCAAGTTAGGACCAGGGAGGGCCAGATAATGGCTGCTAATGACTCAGCAGGAAGGTAAGGGACTGACAATACCGTAGAGACAGACCACATATACGCATGCTCAGCATCAGAGAACTCTCCACCCAAGTTAGGACCAGGGAGGGCCAGATAATGGCTGCTAATAACTCAGCAGGAAGGTAAGGGACAGTGACATTGCCGTAGAGACAGACCACATATACGCATGCTCAGCAATAGAGAACTCTCCATCCAAGTTAGGACCAGGGAGGGCCAGATAGTGGCTGCTAATGACTCAGCAGGAAGGTAAGGGACAGTGACAATGCCATAGAGACAGACCACATATACGCATGCTCAGCATCAGAGAATAATCCACCCAAGTTAGGACAGGGAGGGCCAGATAATGGCTGCTAATGACTCAGCAGGAAGGTAAGGGACAGTGACAATGCCGGAGAGACAGACCACATATACGCATGCTCAGCGTCAGAGAACTCTCCACCCAAGTTAGGACCAGGGAGGGCCAGATAGTGGCTGCTAATGACTCAGCGGGAAGGTAAGGGACAGTGACAATGCCGGAGAGACAGACCACATATACGCATGTTCAGCGTCAGAAAACTCTCCACCCAAGTTAGGACCAGGGAGGGCCAGATAGTGGCTGCTAATGACTCAGCGGGAAGGTAAGGGACAGTGACAATGCCGGAGAGACAGACCACATATACGCATGCTCAGCGTCAGAGAACTCTCCACCCAAGTTAGGACCAGGGAGGGCCAGATAGTGGCTGCTAATGACTCAGCGGGAAGGTAAGGGACAGTGACAATGCCGGAGAGACAGACCACATATACGCATGCTCAGCGTCAGAGAACTCTCCACCCAAGTTAGGACCAGGGAGGGCCAGATAGTGGCTGCTAATGACTCAGCGGGAAGGTAAGGGACAGTGACAATGCCGGAGAGACAGACCACATATACGCATGTTCAGCGTCAGAAAACTCTCCACCCAAGTTAGGACCAGGGAGGGCCAGATAGTGGCTGCTAATGACTCAGCGGGAAGGTAAGGGACAGTGACAATGCCGGAGAGACAGACCACATATACGCATGTTCAGCGTCAGAAAACTCTCCACCCAAGTTAGGACCAGGGAGGGCCAGATAATGGCTGCTAATGACTCAGCAGGAAGGTAAGGGACAGTGACAATGCCGGAGAGACAGACCACATATACGCATGCTCAGCGTCAGAGAACTCTCCACCCAAGTTAGGACCAGGGAGGGCCAGATAATGGCTGCTAATAACTCAGCAGGAAGGTAAGGGACAGTGACAATGCCGTAGAGACAGACCACATATACGCATGCTCAGCGTCAGAGAACTCTCCACCCAAGTTAGGACCAGGGAGGGCCAGATAGTGGCTGCTAATGACTCAGCGGGAAGGTAAGGGACAGTGACAATGCCGGAGAGACAGACCACATATACGCATGTTCAGCGTCAGAAAACTCTCCACCCAAGTTAGGACCAGGGAGGGCCAGATAGTGGCTGCTAATGACTCAGCGGGAAGGTAAGGGACAGTGACAATGCCGGAGAGACAGACCACATATACGCATGTTCAGCGTCAGAAAACTCTCCACCCAAGTTAGGACCAGGGAGGGCCAGATAATGGCTGCTAATGACTCAGCAGGAAGGTAAGGGACAGTGACAATGCCGTAGAGACAGACCACATATACGCATGCTCAGCGTCAGAGAACTCTCCACCCAAGTTAGGACCAGGGAGGGCCAGATAATGGCTGCTAATAACTCAGCAGGAAGGTAAGGGACAGTGACAATGCCGTAGAGACAGACCACATATACGCATGCTCAGCGTCAGAAAACTCTCCACCCAAGTTAGGACCAGGGAGGGCCAGATAATGGCTGCTAATGACTCAGCAGGAAGGTAAGGGACAGTGACAATGCCGGAGAGGCAGACCACATATACGCATGCTCAGCGTCAGAGAACTCTCCACCCAAGTTAGGACCAGGGAGGGCCAGATAATGGCTGCTAATAACTCAGCAGGAAGGTAAGGGACAGTGACAATGCCGGAGAGACAGACCACATATACGCATGCTCAGCGTCAGAGAACTCTCCACCCAAGTTAGGACCAGGGAGGGCCAGATAGTGGCTGCTAATGACTCAGCGGGAAGGTAAGGGACAGTGACAATGCCGGAGAGACAGACCACATATACGCATGTTCAGCGTCAGAAAACTCTCCACCCAAGTTAGGACCAGGGAGGGCCAGATAATGGCTGCTAATAACTCAGCAGGAAGGTAAGGGACAGTGACAATGCCGTAGAGACAGACCACATATACGCATGTTCAGCGTCAGAAAACTCTCCACCCAAGTTAGGACCAGGGAGGGCCAGATAATGGCTGCTAATAACTCAGCAGGAAGGTAAGGGACAGTGACAATGCCGGAGAGACAGACCACATATACGCATGCTCAGCGTCAGAGAACTCTCCACCCAAGTTAGGACCAGGGAGGGCCAGATAATGGCTGCTAATAACTCAGCAGGAAGGTAAGGGACAGTGACAATGCCGTAGAGACAGACCACATATACGCATGCTCAGCATCAGAGAACTCTCCACCCAAGTTAGGACCAGGGAGGGCCAGATAGTGGCTGCTAATGACTCAGCAGGAAGGTAAGGGACAGTGACAATGCCATAGAGACAGACCACATATACGCATGCTCAGCATCAGAGAATAATCCACCCAAGTTAGGACCAGGGAGGGCCAGATAATGGCTGCTAATAACTCAGCAGGAAGGTAAGGGACAGTGACAATGCCGGAGAGACAGACCACATATACGCATGCTCAGCGTCAGAGAAACTCTCCACCCAAGTTAGGACCAGGGAGGGCCAGATAATGGCTGCTAATAACTCAGCAGGAAGGTAAGGGACAGTGACAATGCCGTAGAGACAGACCACATATACGCATGCTCAGCATCAGAGAACTCTCCACCCAAGTTAGGACCAGGGAGGGCCAGATAATGGCTGCTAATAACTCAGCAGGAAGGTAAGGGACAGTGACAATGCCATAGAGACAGACCACATATACGCATGCTCAGCATCAGAGAACTCTCCACCCAAGTTAGGACCAGGGAGGGCCAGATAGTGGCTGCTAATGACTCAGCAGGAAGGTAAGGGACAGTGACAATGCCATAGAGACAGACCACATATACGCATGCTCAGCATCAGAGAATAATCCACCCAAGTTAGGACCAGGGAGGGCCAGATAATGGCTGCTAATAACTCAGCAGGAAGGTAAGGGACAGTGACAATGCCGGAGAGACAGACCACATATACGCATGCTCAGCGTCAGAAAACTCTCCACCCAAGTTAGGACCAGGGAGGGCCAGATAATGGCTGCTAATAACTCAGCAGGAAGGTAAGGGACAGTGACAATGCCGTAGAGACAGACCACATATACGCATGCTCAGCATCAGAGAACTCTCCACCCAAGTTAGGACCAGGGAGGGCCAGATAATGGCTGCTAATAACTCAGCAGGAAGGTAAGGGACAGTGACAATGCCATAGAGACAGACCACATATACGCATGCTCAGCATCAGAGAACTCTCCACCCAAGTTAGGACCAGGGAGGGCCAGATAGTGGCTGCTAATGACTCAGCAGGAAGGTAAGGGACAGTGACAATGCCATAGAGACAGACCACATATACGCATGCTCAGCATCAGAGAATAATCCACCCAAGTTAGGACCAGGGAGGGCCAGATAATGGCTGCTAATGACTCAGCAGGAAGGTAAGGGACAGTGACAATGCCGGAGAGGCAGACCACATATACGCATGCTCAGCGTCAGAGAACTCTCCACCCAAGTTAGGACCAGGGAGGGCCAGATAATGGCTGCTAATAACTCAGCAGGAAGGTAAGGGACAGTGACAATGCCATAGAGACAGACCACATATACGCATGCTCAGCATCAGAGAATAATCCACCCAAGTTAGGACCAGGGAGGGCCAGATAATGGCTGCTAATAACTCAGCAGGAAGGTAAGGGACAGTGACAATACCGTAGAGACAGACCACATATACGCATGCTCAGCATCAGAGAACTCTCCACCCAAGTTAGGACCAGGGAGGGCCAGATAATGGCTGCTAATAACTCAGCAGGAAGGTAAGGGACAGTGACAATACCGTAGAGACAGACCACATATACGCATGCTCAGCATCAGAGAACTCTCCACCCAAGTTAGGACCAGGGAGGGCCAGATAGTGGCTGCTAATGACTCAGCAGGAAGGTAAGGGACAGTGACAATGCCATAGAGACAGACCACATATACGCATGCTCAGCATCAGAGAATAATCCACCCAAGTTAGGACCAGGGAGGGCCAGATAATGGCTGCTAATAACTCAGCAGGAAGGTAAGGGACAGTGACAATGCCGGAGAGACAGACCACATATACGCATGCTCAGCGTCAGAGAAACTCTCCACCCAAGTTAGGACCAGGGAGGGCCAGATAATGGCTGCTAATAACTCAGCAGGAAGGTAAGGGACAGTGACAATGCCGTAGAGACAGACCACATATACGCATGCTCAGCATCAGAGAACTCTCCACCCAAGTTAGGACCAGGGAGGGCCAGATAATGGCTGCTAATAACTCAGCAGGAAGGTAAGGGACAGTGACAATTGCCGTAGAGACAGACCACATATACGCATGCTCAGCGTCAGAGAACTCTCCACCCAAGTTAGGACCAGGGAGGGCCAGATAATGGCTGCTAATGACTCAGCAGGAAGGTAAGGGACAGTGACAATACCGTAGAGACAGACCACATATACGCATGCTCAGCATCAGAGAACTCTCCACCCAAGTTAGGACCAGGGAGGGCCAGATAATGGCTGCTAATAACTCAGCAGGAAGGTAAGGGACAGTGACAATGCCGTAGAGACAGACCACATATACGCATGCTCAGCATCAGAGAACTCTCCACCCAAGTTAGGACCAGGGAGGGCCAGATAGTGGCTGCTAATGACTCAGCAGGAAGGTAAGGGACAGTGACAATGCCATAGAGACAGACCACATATACGCATGCTCAGCATCAGAGAACTCTCCACCCAAGTTAGGACCAGGGAGGGCCAGATAATGGCTGCTAATGACTCAGCAGGAAGGTAAGGGACAGTGACAATGCCGGAGAGACAGACCACATATACGCATGCTCAGCGTCAGAGAACTCTCCACCCAAGTTAGGACCAGGGAGGGCCAGATAGTGGCTGCTAATGACTCAGCAGGAAGGTAAGGGACAGTGACAATGCCGGAGAGACAGACCACATATACGCATGCTCAGCGTCAGAGAACTCTCCACCCAAGTTAGGACCAGGGAGGGCCAGATAGTGGCTGCTAATGACTCAGCAGGAAGGTAAGGGACAGTGACAATGCCGGAGAGACAGACCACATATACGCATGCTCAGCGTCAGAGAACTCTCCACCCAAGTTAGGACCAGGGAGGGCCAGATAGTGGCTGCTAATGACTCAGCAGGAAGGTAAGGGACAGTGACAATGCCGTAGAGACAGACCACATATACGCATGCTCAGCAATCAGAGAACTCTCCACCCAAGTTAGGACCAGGGAGGGCCAGATAGTGGCTGCTAATGACTCAGCAGGAAGGTAAGGGACAGTGACAATGCCGTAGAGACAGACCACATATACGCATGCTCAGCGTCAGAGAACTCTCCACCCAAGTTAGGACCAGGGAGGGCCAGATAATGGCTGCTAATGACTCAGCAGGAAGGTAAGGGACAGTGACAATGCCGTAGAGACAGACCACATATACGCATGCTCAGCGTCAGAGAACTCTCCACCCAAGTTAGGACCAGGGAGGGCCAGATAATGGCTGCTAATGACTCAGCAGGAAGGTAAGGGACAGTGACAATGCCGTAGAGACAGACCACATATACGCATGCTCAGCAATCAGAGAACTCTCCACCCAAGTTAGGACCAGGGAGGGCCAGATAGTGGCTGCTAATGACTCAGCAGGAAGGTAAGGGACTGACAATGCCGTAGAGACAGACCACATATACGCATGCTCAGCGTCAGAGAACTCTCCACCCAAGTTAGGACCAGGGAGGGCCAGATAATGGCTGCTAATGACTCAGCAGGAAGGTAAGGGACTGACAATGCCGTAGAGACAGACCACATATACGCATGCTCAGCGTCAGAGAACTCTCCACCCAAGTTAGGACCAGGGAGGGCCAGATAATGGCTGCTAATGACTCAGCAGGAAGGTAAGGGACAGTGACAATGCCGTAGAGACAGACCACATATACGCATGCTCAGAACTCTCCACCCAAGTTAGGACCAGGGAGGGCCAGATAATGGCTGCTAATGACTCAGCAGGAAGGTAAGGGACTGACAATGCCGTAGAGACAGACCACATATACGCATGCTCAGCAATAGAGAACTCTCCACCCAAGTTAGGACCAGGGAGGGCCAGATAGTGGCTGCTAATGACTCAGCAGGAAGGTAAGGGACAGTGACAATGCCGTAGAGACAGACCACATATACGCATGCTCAGCAATAGAGAACTCTCCACCCAAGTTAGGACCAGGGAGGGCCAGATAGTGGCTGCTAATGACTCAGCAGGAAGGTAAGGGACTGACAATGCCGTAGAGGCAGACCACATATACGCATGCTCAGCGTCAGAGAACTCTCCACCCAAGTTAGGACCAGGGAGGGCCAGATAATGGCTGCTAATGACTCAGCAGGAAGGTAAGGGACTGACAATGCCGTAGAGACAGACCACATATACGCATGCTCAGCGTCAGAGAACTCTCCACCCAAGTTAGGACCAGGGAGGGCCAGATAATGGCTGCTAATGACTCAGCAGGAAGGTAAGGGACAGTGACAATGCCGTAGAGACAGACCACATATACGCATGCTCAGAACTCTCCACCCAAGTTAGGACCAGGGAGGGCCAGATAATGGCTGCTAATGACTCAGCAGGAAGGTAAGGGACAGTGACAATGCCGTAGAGACAGACCACATATACGCATGCTCAGCAATAGAGAACTCTCCACCCAAGTTAGGACCAGGGAGGGCCAGATAGTGGCTGCTAATGACTCAGCAGGAAGGTAAGGGACAGTGACAATGCCGGAGAGACAGACCACATATACGCATGCTCAGCGTCAGAGAACTCTCCACCCAAGTTAGGACCAGGGAGGGCCAGATAATGGCTGCTAATGACTCAGCAGGAAGGTAAGGGACTGACAATGCCGTAGAGACAGACCACATATACGCATGCTCAGCGTCAGAGAACTCTCCACCCAAGTTAGGACCAGGGAGGGCCAGATAATGGCTGCTAATGACTCAGCAGGAAGGTAAGGGACAGTGACAATGCCGTAGAGACAGACCACATATACGCATGCTCAGCAATCAGAGAACTCTCCACCCAAGTTAGGACCAGGGAGGGCCAGATAGTGGCTGCTAATGACTCAGCAGGAAGGTAAGGGACAGTGACAATGCCGTAGAGACAGACCACATATACGCATGCTCAGCATCAGAGAACTCTCCACCCAAGTTAGGACCAGGGAGGGCCAGATAATGGCTGCTAATGACTCAGCAGGAAGGTAAGGGACAGTGACAATGCCGGAGAGACAGACCACATATACGCATGCTCAGCGTCAGAGAACTCTCCACCCAAGTTAGGACCAGGGAGGGCCAGATAGTGGCTGCTAATGACTCAGCAGGAAGGTAAGGGACAGTGACAATGCCGGAGAGACAGACCACATATACGCATGCTCAGCGTCAGAGAACTCTCCACCCAAGTTAGGACCAGGGAGGGCCAGATAATGGCTGCTAATGACTCAGCAGGAAGGTAAGGGACAGTGACAATGCCGTAGAGACAGACCACATATACGCATGCTCAGCGTCAGAGAACTCTCCACCCAAGTTAGGACCAGGGAGGGCCAGATAATGGCTGCTAATGACTCAGCAGGAAGGTAAGGGACAGTGACAATGCCGTAGAGACAGACCACATATACGCATGCTCAGAACTCTCCACCCAAGTTAGGACCAGGGAGGGCCAGATAGTGGCTGCTAATGACTCAGCAGGAAGGTAAGGGACAGTGACAATGCCGTAGAGACAGACCACATATACGCATGCTCAGCGTCAGAGAACTCTCCACCCAAGTTAGGACCAGGGAGGGCCAGATAATGGCTGCTAATGACTCAGCAGGAAGGTAAGGGACAGTGACAATGCCGTAGAGACAGACCACATATACGCATGCTCAGAACTCTCCACCCAAGTTAGGACCAGGGAGGGCCAGATAGTGGCTGCTAATGACTCAGCAGGAAGGTAAGGGACAGTGACAATGCCGTAGAGACAGACCACATATACGCATGCTCAGCGTCAGAGAACTCTCCACCCAAGTTAGGACCAGGGAGGGCCAGATAATGGCTGCTAATGACTCAGCAGGAAGGTAAGGGACAGTGACAATGCCGTAGAGACAGACCACATATACGCATGCTCAGAACTCTCCACCCAAGTTAGGACCAGGGAGGGCCAGATAGTGGCTGCTAATGACTCAGCAGGAAGGTAAGGGACAGTGACAATGCCGTAGAGACAGACCACATATACGCATGCTCAGCGTCAGAGAACTCTCCACCCAAGTTAGGACCAGGGAGGGCCAGATAATGGCTGCTAATGACTCAGCAGGAAGGTAAGGGACAGTGACAATGCCGTAGAGACAGACCACATATACGCATGCTCAGCGTCAGAGAACTCTCCACCCAAGTTAGGACCAGGGAGGGCCAGATAGTGGCTGCTAATGACTCAGCAGGAAGGTAAGGGACAGTGACAATGCCGTAGAGACAGACCACATATACGCATGCTCAGCGTCAGAGAACTCTCCACCCAAGTTAGGACCAGGGAGGGCCAGATAATGGCTGCTAATGACTCAGCAGGAAGGTAAGGGACAGTGACAATGCCGGAGAGACAGACCACATATACGCATGCTCAGCGTCAGAGAACTCTCCACCCAAGTTAGGACCAGGGAGGGCCAGATAATGGCTGCTAATGACTCAGCAGGAAGGTAAGGGACAGTGACAATGCCGTAGAGACAGACCACATATACGCATGCTCAGCGTCAGAGAACTCTCCACCCAAGTTAGGACCAGGGAGGGCCAGATAATGGCTGCTAATGACTCAGCAGGAAGGTAAGGGACAGTGACAATGCCGGAGAGACAGACCACATATACGCATGTCAGCGTCAGAGAACTCTCCACCCAAGTTAGGACCAGGGAGGGCCAGATAATGGCTGCTAATGACTCAGCAGGAAGGTAAGGGACAGTGACAATGCCGTAGAGACAGACCACATATACGCATGCTCAGCGTCAGAGAACTCTCCACCCAAGTTAGGACCAGGGAGGGCCAGATAATGGCTGCTAATGACTCAGCAGGAAGGTAAGGGACAGTGACAATGCCGGAGAGACAGACCACATATACGCATGCTCAGCGTCAGAGAACTCTCCACCCAAGTTAGGACCAGGGAGGGCCAGATAATGGCTGCTAATGACTCAGCAGGAAGGTAAGGGACAGTGACAATGCCGGAGAGACAGACCACATATACGCATGCTCAGCGTCAGAGAACTCTCCACCCAAGTTAGGACCAGGGAGGGCCAGATAATGGCTGCTAATGACTCAGCAGGAAGGTAAGGGACAGTGACAATGCCGTAGAGACAGACCACATATACGCATGCTCAGCATCAGAGAACTCTCCACCCAAGTTAGGACCAGGGAGGGCCAGATAATGGCTGCTAATGACTCAGCAGGAAGGTAAGGGACAGTGACAATGCCGGAGAGACAGACCACATATACGCATGCTCAGCGTCAGAGAACTCTCCACCCAAGTTAGGACCAGGGAGGGCCAGATAGTGGCTGCTAATGACTCAGCAGGAAGGTAAGGGACAGTGACAATGCCGGAGAGACAGACCACATATACGCATGCTCAGCGTCAGAGAACTCTCCACCCAAGTTAGGACCAGGGAGGGCCAGATAATGGCTGCTAATGACTCAGCAGGAAGGTAAGGGACAGTGACAATGCCGTAGAGACAGACCACATATACGCATGCTCAGAACTCTCCACCCAAGTTAGGACCAGGGAGGGCCAGATAGTGGCTGCTAATGACTCAGCAGGAAGGTAAGGGACAGTGACAATGCCGTAGAGACAGACCACATATACGCATGCTCGAACTCTCCACCCAAGTTAGGACCAGGGAGGGCCAGATAGTGGCTGCTAATGACTCAGCAGGAAGGTAAGGGACAGTGACAATGCCGTAGAGACAGACCACATATACGCATGCTCAGCGTCAGAGAACTCTCCACCCAAGTTAGGACCAGGGAGGGCCAGATAGTGGCTGCTAATGACTCAGCAGGAAGGTAAGGGACAGTGACAATGCCGGAGAGACAGACCACATATACGCATGCTCAGCGTCAGAGAACTCTCCACCCAAGTTAGGACCAGGGAGGGCCAGATAATGGCTGCTAATGACTCAGCGGGAAGGTAAGGGACAGTGACAATGCCGTAGAGACAGACCACATATACGCATGCTCAGCGTCAGAGAACTCTCCACCCAAGTTAGGACCAGGGAGGGCCAGATAGTGGCTGCTAATGACTCAGCGGGAAGGTAAGGGACAGTGACAATGCCGGAGAGACAGACCACATATACGCATGCTCAGCGTCAGAGAACTCTCCACCCAAGTTAGGACCAGGGAGGGCCAGATAATGGCTGCTAATGACTCAGCAGGAAGGTAAGGGACAGTGACAATGCCGTAGAGACAGACCACATATACGCATGCTCAGAACTCTCCACCCAAGTTAGGACCAGGGAGGGCCAGATAATGGCTGCTAATGAACTCAGCAGGAAGGTAAGGGACAGTGACAATGCCGTAGAGACAGACCACATATACGCATGCTCAGCGTCAGAGAACTCTCCACCCAAGTTAGGACCAGGGAGGGCCAGATAGTGGCTGCTAATGACTCAGCAGGAAGGTAAGGGACAGTGACAATGCCGTAGAGACAGACCACATATACGCATGCTCAGCGTCAGAGAACTCTCCACCCAAGTTAGGACCAGGGAGGGCCAGATAATGGCTGCTAATGACTCAGCAGGAAGGTAAGGGACAGTGACAATGCCGTAGAGACAGACCACATATACGCATGCTCAGCGTCAGAGAACTCTCCACCCAAGTTAGGACCAGGGAGGGCCAGATAGTGGCTGCTAATGACTCAGCAGGAAGGTAAGGGACAGTGACAATGCCGGAGAGACAGACCACATATACGCATGCTCAGCGTCAGAGAACTCTCCACCCAAGTTAGGACCAGGGAGGGCCAGATAGTGGCTGCTAATGACTCAGCAGGAAGGTAAGGGACAGTGACAATGCCGGAGAGACAGACCACATATACGCATGCTCAGCGTCAGAGAACTCTCCACCCAAGTTAGGACCAGGGAGGGCCAGATAATGGCTGCTAATAACTCAGCAGGAAGGTAAGGGACAGTGACAATGCCGTAGAGACAGACCACATATACGCATGCTCAGCATCAGAGAACTCTCCACCCAAGTTAGGACCAGGGAGGGCCAGATAATGGCTGCTAATAACTCAGCAGGAAGGTAAGGGACAGTGACAATTGCCGTAGAGACAGACCACATATACGCATGCTCAGCAACTCTCCACCCAAGTTAGGACCAGGGAGGGCCAGATAATGGCTGCTAATGAACTCAGCAGGAAGGTAAGGGACAGTGACAATGCCGTAGAGACAGACCACATATACGCATGCTCAGCAATCAGAGAACTCTCCACCCAAGTTAGGACCAGGGAGGGCCAGATAGTGGCTGCTAATGACTCAGCAGGAAGGTAAGGGACAGTGACAATGCCGTAGAGACAGACCACATATACGCATGCTCAGCGTCAGAGAACTCTCCACCCAAGTTAGGACCAGGGAGGGCCAGATAATGGCTGCTAATGACTCAGCAGGAAGGTAAGGGACAGTGACAATGCCGGAGAGACAGACCACATATACGCATGCTCAGCGTCAGAGAACTCTCCACCCAAGTTAGGACCAGGGAGGGCCAGATAGTGGCTGCTAATGACTCAGCAGGAAGGTAAGGGACAGTGACAATGCCGGAGAGACAGACCACATATACGCATGCTCAGCGTCAGAGAACTCTCCACCCAAGTTAGGACCAGGGAGGGCCAGATAGTGGCTGCTAATGACTCAGCAGGAAGGTAAGGGACAGTGACAATGCCGGAGAGACAGACCACATATACGCATGCTCAGCGTCAGAGAACTCTCCACCCAAGTTAGGACCAGGGAGGGCCAGATAGTGGCTGCTAATGACTCAGCAGGAAGGTAAGGGACAGTGACAATGCCGGAGAGACAGACCACATATACGCATGCTCAGCGTCAGAGAACTCTCCACCCAAGTTAGGACCAGGGAGGGCCAGATAGTGGCTGCTAATGACTCAGCAGGAAGGTAAGGGACAGTGACAATGCCGTAGAGACAGACCACATATACGCATGCTCAGCAATCAGAGAACTCTCCACCCAAGTTAGGACCAGGGAGGGCCAGATAGTGGCTGCTAATGACTCAGCAGGAAGGTAAGGGACAGTGACAATGCCGTAGAGACAGACCACATATACGCATGCTCAGCATCAGAGAACTCTCCACCCAAGTTAGGACCAGGGAGGGCCAGATAATGGCTGCTAATGACTCAGCAGGAAGGTAAGGGACAGTGACAATGCCGGAGAGACAGACCACATATACGCATGCTCAGCGTCAGAGAACTCTCCACCCAAGTTAGGACCAGGGAGGGCCAGATAGTGGCTGCTAATGACTCAGCGGGAAGGTAAGGGACAGTGACAATGCCGGAGAGACAGACCACATATACGCATGCTCAGCGTCAGAGAACTCTCCACCCAAGTTAGGACCAGGGAGGGCCAGATAGTGGCTGCTAATGACTCAGCGGGAAGGTAAGGGACAGTGACAATGCCGGAGAGACAGACCACATATACGCATGCTCAGCGTCAGAGAACTCTCCACCCAAGTTAGGACCAGGGAGGGCCAGATAGTGGCTGCTAATGACTCAGCAGGAAGGTAAGGGACAGTGACAATGCCGTAGAGACAGACCACATATACGCATGCTCAGAGAGAACTCTCCACCCAAGTTAGGACCAGGGAGGGCCAGATAGTGGCTGCTAATGACTCAGCAGGAAGGTAAGGGACAGTGACAATGCCGTAGAGACAGACCACATATACGCATGCTCAGCATCAGAGAACTCTCCACCCAAGTTAGGACCAGGGAGGGCCAGATAATGGCTGCTAATAACTCAGCAGGAAGGTAAGGGACAGTGACAATGCCGTAGAGACAGACCACATATACGCATGCTCAGCATCAGAGAACTCTCCACCCAAGTTAGGACCAGGGAGGGCCAGATAATGGCTGCTAATAACTCAGCAGGAAGGTAAGGGACAGTGACAATTGCCGTAGAGACAGACCACATATACGCATGCTCAGCAACTCTCCACCCAAGTTAGGACCAGGGAGGGCCAGATAATGGCTGCTAATAACTCAGCAGGAAGGTAAGGGACAGTGACATTGCCGTAGAGACAGACCACATATACGCATGCTCAGCAATCAGAGAACTCTCCACCCAAGTTAGGACCAGGGAGGGCCAGATAATGGCTGCTAATGACTCAGCAGGAAGGTAAGGGACAGTGACAATGCCGTAGAGACAGACCACATATACGCATGCTCAGCATCAGAGAACTCTCCACCCAAGTTAGGACCAGGGAGGGCCAGATAGTGGCTGCTAATGACTCAGCAGGAAGGTAAGGGACAGTGACAATGCCGGAGAGACAGACCACATATACGCATGCTCAGCGTCAGAGAACTCTCCACCCAAGTTAGGACCAGGGAGGGCCAGATAATGGCTGCTAATGACTCAGCAGGAAGGTAAGGGACAGTGACAATGCCGGAGAGACAGACCACATATACGCATGCTCAGCGTCAGAGAACTCTCCACCCAAGTTAGGACCAGGGAGGGCCAGATAGTGGCTGCTAATGACTCAGCAGGAAGGTAAGGGACAGTGACAATGCCGGAGAGACAGACCACATATACGCATGCTCAGCGTCAGAGAACTCTCCACCCAAGTTAGGACCAGGGAGGGCCAGATAATGGCTGCTAATGACTCAGCAGGAAGGTAAGGGACTGACAATGCCGTAGAGACAGACCACATATACGCATGCTCAGCGTCAGAGAACTCTCCACCCAAGTTAGGACCAGGGAGGGCCAGATAGTGGCTGCTAATGACTCAGCAGGAAGGTAAGGGACAGTGACAATGCCGTAGAGACAGACCACATATACGCATGCTCAGCGTCAGAGAACTCTCCACCCAAGTTAGGACCAGGGAGGGCCAGATAATGGCTGCTAATGACTCAGCAGGAAGGTAAGGGACAGTGACAATGCCGTAGAGACAGACCACATATACGCATGCTCAGCGTCAGAGAACTCTCCACCCAAGTTAGGACCAGGGAGGGCCAGATAATGGCTGCTAATGACTCAGCAGGAAGGTAAGGGACAGTGACAATGCCGTAGAGACAGACCACATATACGCATGCTCAGCGTCAGAGAACTCTCCACCCAAGTTAGGACCAGGGAAGGCCAGATAATGGCTGCTAATGACTCAGCAGGAAGGTAAGGGACAGTGACAATGCCGTAGAGACAGACCACATATACGCATGCTCAGCGTCAGGAACTCTCCACCCAAGTTAGGACCAGGGAAGGCCAGATAATGGCTGCTAATGACTCAGCAGACCGACCTATAGGCTCCCCCAAAACCCTAATCCTTAGCCCACATGGATGGTGAGGTTACAGAGAATACAAAAAACTATCGAGCTTGAGTGGGGCTCGAACCCTATTCCGGCACATCGCCAGGCAAATCAGACAATGGCCAGATTAAATTAAATTTGGAAATCGAATCGCCTGAAATTACATATAAAAATCAGACTATATATCAGTTTAGTGAGATCGGTGTTACTCTACGGACATGAGTCATGGTATGACAACGAAACAATCTCCAACAGATTTAGTAGATTTAAGAACAAAGTCCTCAGAAGGATATTAAGAGTTGAACGGCAGGACAGGATTAGAAATGAAACTATAAGAGATTACTCAAGTGTCATATGTGGATGAGATCATGATGAGGGGTAGATGGAGATGGTTTGGGCATGCTCTTCGCGCTCCCCAAGAGAGATTAGTTCACCAAAAGTTCAGCTGGGCTCCACAAGGCACTAGAAGAGTTCGAAGACCCGGGCCTACATGGCTGAGGACTATGAAGCACGAAGTAAGAGATGATGAATGGAGAAGTATTGAATTGAAAGCTCAAGATAGAGATGACTGGCAAAATCTAACCGAGGCCCTTTGCGTAGTTGAATCAGTAGAACTTCAAAAGTTCAAAGTTGGAGCAAATGCTTTTTTTGTTGACCAGGCGGACATGATTCTTTTTATAGTTTATTTATGACATATTTGTTTTTGATGTTGTTTATAGTTTATATGTGACATGTCTGTTTTGACGTTGTTACTTTTTTTAGAACGATTTATTGTTAATTTGTTCTCTTCATTTATTTATTTCCTTATTTCCTTTCCTCACCGGGATATTTTTCCCTGTTGGAGCCCCTGGGCTCATAGCATCTTGCTTTTCCAACTAGGGTTGTAGCTTGAATAGTAATAATAATAATAATAATAATAATAATAATAATAATAATAAAAGTAACACATGCAGAATGCTAAGAAACAACAGATGATCGACGGTAATAATAAAAACTATACCAAAATGGCCAAAAATTGCCAACAAATGTTCTAAAAAAGTGCTTACATACAGATATATCAATTTATACTTTCATACACACTTATGTGTATATGTATGTGCTTGTAATGAGCCACTAAGGTATTATAAAAAAAGGCGGAGAAATGAACCATCTACTTATTAACGAACCAGATTTTCAATTGTTGTAACTAACCAAGAAATAGGAAGACATAACAGGATTTAATACGCTTCCTTAATAAAAGAAAAAAATAAAATAAAAATTTTACGTAAACTACACAGCAATATTTTCTACTACACCAATTATAAAATAATAATAATAATAATAATAATAATAATAATAATAATAATAATAAAAATTATTAGCCTCCTGGCTAGTATAGTGGTAACGTGTTTGCCTCGCATTTGCGTGGCAAGAGATCGATCCCCGCCCAGGACCGTGAGTTTAAGCTGTTTACTGGGGAGGCTACTGCTGTGGTAGGGCACCACAGTGGGGGGGGGGGGGTTGGGCTTGCCCGGCTGACGTTCTGGTGAGCATCTATTCTGATGGAACCGGAACTGAAACCAGTCACCTTTAACCTTTAATAATAATAATAATAATAATAATAATAAAAATAATAATAATAATAATAGTGTCACATTACTCCTAATACAAGTACTGGTGTTATGGAGAGGCAACAACTATATTAATAATAGTAGTTGTAGCTCTACTATTACAATAAACAACGAAGTTAAATAAATACCATTCGTTAACACCAGTATTAAAGCAAAACAATTGTACTACTATTTGTTCTGTTAATAAAGGTAGCTGGTTTCAGTTCCAGTTCCATCAGAATAGATGCTCACCAGAACGTCAGCCGGGCAAGCCCAACCCCCCACTGTGGTGCCCTACCACAGCAGTAGCCTCCCCAGTAAACAGCTTAAACTCACGGTCCTGGGCGGGGATCGATCTCTTGCCACGCGAATGCTAGGCAAACACGTCACCACTGTACTAGCCAGGGGGCTAGTAGTAAATCTGATGAATGCAGAACTATTTTGTATATCAGTTATGAACAAAATGTATAAATTTCATTCAAAATTTTTTTGGAAACTGGATAAATATAAACGAGCAAAGACATAAATAGCACGGACGATGCATTTGGAACAATGAATACTATATTATTATTATTATTATTATTATTATTATTATTATTATTATTATTATCCAAGCTACAACCCTAGTTGGAAAAGCAAGATGCTACAAGCCCAGGGGCTCCAACAGGGAAAAACAGCCCAGTGAGGAAAGGAAATAAGGAAATAAATAAATGAAGAGAACAAATTAACAATAAATCATTCTAAAATAAATAACAACGTCAAAACAGACATGTCATATATAAACTATTAACAACATCAAAAACAAATATGTCATCAATAAACTATAAGAAGACTCATAAAAAGGAAGTATCAACATTAGTAGTAGTATCAGTAGTAGTAGTAGTAGTAGTAGTAGTAGTAAGAATCCAACAAAAAGTAGTAATAATAGTCATAGTAATAGTATAAGAATTTGTAGAATCGTCAGTGACAAAGATAGATATACACAGCAAAGACAATTTTGATAATGTAATTGGGACAATGAATTATAGAAAGTAATGAGAGCAGTAATAAAAAATAGTATTAGGAGTCCAGCAACTACTAGCAGTGATAGTAGAAGTCCTAGCATTATCGCTAGTAGTATCACCACAGCAAAGATAATTTTGATAATGTAATTGGAACAATGATTATAGAAAGTAATAACAGTAGTAGTAAAAAATAGTATTAAGAGTCCAGCAACTACTAGTAGTAATAGTAGATGTACTAGCATTATCGCTAGTAGTATCAGCACAGCAAAGACAATTTTAATAATGTAATTGAAAATGAATATTATAAAGTAATAACAGTAGTAGTAAAAAATAGTATTAAGAGTCCAGTAACTACTAGTAGTAATAGTAGAAGTACTAGCATTATCGCTAGTAGTATCAGCAGTGGCTAAGCCGCACACACACATGTGTAAGTATTAGGTGGCAGACGGCAGCCGGGGATGTTCTCCTAGGAGGAGCGACAGGTGCGTGGCGGAAGACTCCTTCTTCTTCTCCTCCTGAGTTTTAATTTGGTCCGGCCAGGCAAAGTGCTCAGGGTCCCAACCTCTTGCTGAGATTGTGACCTGTGAATCGCCCCAGGACCTTCTTCTTACCTAGATGTATGGGGGCTGGGACTGCTAGTGCTGCTGCCCTTCTCCCCCTCAGTGTGGGTGGGAGGGGGAAGGGATAGATGGAGGATGGAGGTGAGGTAGGGAAGGATAGGGAGGGGGGAGAGGAATGAGCCCTCCCCCACTTATATAATAGATCCCATTTCGTACACTGAGAATTATCTTTGCGGAATGATTAGCCTTGAGAGAGAGAGAGAGAGAGAGAGAGAGAGAGAGAGAGAGAGAGAGAGAGAGAGAGAGAGAGAGAGAGAGAGAGAGAATGGGGGGAGGGAGGGGGAAGGTTGTCGTTAGAGCAACATTTTTTGTGCCGTCTCTTTTTTGCCTGTCATGGTAAATCTCAGCAGACTGCCAGCGAGGGACCGAGTGGGCAAAAGCACATTTCTTGATTGCTAATTCTTCCGTGGCCTTGGTACCTTTGGGGGATCCCAGACATTGCTTCTACTTTTTTTTTTTTTTTTTTTTTTAATACAGGCTCCTCAACACACAAACAGCATACGCTGGCATAAGACCAGCTACATGTTCAGACCTTGGACAACGTGTTGTCAGGTGAAGATTAAGGAAATGAATAAGAAAATAATTCATTTTCGTATCTCAATACTTGAATCAGTGGATCTTCAGCAAGTTCAAAATTTTAGTAAATGCTTTTCCGTTGAGTAGGTTAAAATAAGTCTCGTTTTAAAGTTTATAAATGACTGATCTATTTTAACAATATTACTGATCTTAAAATATTTCATATTTTTTATTCATTACTTGTATATAGTTCATTTCCTTTCCTCACTGGGTTACTTTCCCTGTTGGAGCCAATGGGCTTCTAGCATTCTGTCTTTCCAACCAGGAGTTGTAGCTTCGCTAATAATAATAATAATAATAATAATAATAATAATAATAATACACACTTTACATATACCTTTCGGTAATAATAATATTCACACTAATTGTTATTTACCTTCTCTATAATGGAAAACATTCCTTATATTAACAATTATTATAGTCTATAAATTCAAATTAGTAGGTAGAAGGTTGGCCAGGGCACCAGCCACCCGTTGAGATATTATCGCTGGAGAGTTATTGGGTCCTTTGACTGGCAAGACAGTAATACATTGGATCCCTCTCTCTGGTTACGGATCATTTTGTCTTTCACTAAACATACGTCGAATATTCTGGCCTATTCTTTCCACATCCTCCTCTGTCCTCATACACCTGGCAATACTTCATAGTAATGGAAGAAGAGACACTTTAGCTATGGTAATCAGCTCTTCTGGGAGAACGACACTCCAAAATCAAACTGTTGTTCTCTAGTCTTGGGTAGGG
>NC_090748.1:89699626-89702126 GCF_036898095.1 Palaemon carinicauda
AGATTAAACTCCTCCATAATTGGCGTGAAAGTAAGGAAACTCTCGACTTTCATAATCTTAATAATCAGCTGCCACTTATAAAAAAAATCCTTAGGCATTTAAGGAAAATATCACTATAGTGCATTTCTTTTAGCGAGGCAGATTTGCACCGACTCGCAACGGTGCCCTTTTAGCTCTGAAAAGCTTCCTGATCGCTGATTGGTTAGAAATATCTTGTCCAACCAATCAGCGATCAGGAAACTTTTCCGAGCTAAAAGGGCACCGCTGTGAGTCGGTGCAAATATTCCTCACTAAAAAAAATTTACTATAGTTGTAAAATTATTTTTTTAAAACGATTCTAGTTTTAGAAAGTTTTCTTCAGTTTTGACCAGAGCATAATTATACCTGTCACCCCAGCTTATCAACTCCTTAACCCAGTTCACCTGTCTCAAGTTGTATATTGTATTCTAACGAAGCTCATGATAAATTCAGCAGATGTATTCAACATTATTCTTTATATGTTTATTGCTTTCACTCGTGAGTTTTAAACTTTGGTATATTTATACTAAAGACTATTAACACTCTCTCTCTTTCAACTCTTTATCCTATCAATACGCTGTATATGTTACCTGCCACCGAACCGGTCTTTGCTTGCAGTGTAATGACACTCGCTTTTCAGCCTATTTTTGCGATATGCATATTGTGTAAACTATTAATTTTTTAACCTTATCCGTCGTAGAATCTCAAAAAAAAAAAAAAAAAAAAAAAAAACTGGCATTGTATTTTGTGTATCCTTTTTTTTTTTTTCAAGATAGACACTAAATGTATTCGTAATTTTGCAAACACACTAAATGTAAATGTATTCGTAATTTTGCAAACACACTAAATGTAAATGTATTCGTAATTTTGCAAACACACTAGATATATTCGTAATTTTGTAAACACACTAGATGTATTCGTAATTTTGCAAACACACTAAATGTATTCGTAATTTTGTAAACACACTAAATGTATTCGTAATTTTGCAAACACACTAAATGTATTCGTAATTTTGCAAACACACTAAATGTAAATGTATTCGTAATTTTGCAAACACACTAAATGTATTCGTAATTTTGCAAACACACTAGATATATTCGTAATTTTGTAAACACACTAGATGTATTCGTAATTTTGCAAACACACTAAATGTATTCGTAATTTTGTAAACACACTAAATGTATTCGTAATTTTGCAAACACACTAAATGTATTCGTAATTTTGCAAACACTAAATGTATTCGTAATTTTGTAAACACACTAGATGTATTCGTAACTTTGCAAACACACTAGATGTATTCGTAATTTTGCAAACACACTAAATGTATTCGTAATTTTGCAAACACACTAAATGTATTCGTAATTTTGCAAACACTAAATGTATTCGTAATTTTGCAAACACACTAAATGTATTCGTAATTTTGCAAACACACTAAATGTATTCGTAATTTTGCAAACACACTAAATGTATTCGTAATTTTGTAAACACACTAAATGTATTCGTAATTTTTTCAAACACTTGTGTGTGTTCGAAAGCTGGATGGCCTCTTCATACCATCTAAGCTAAGTCACCTTATTACTCTTATTCTTCTAGGAGCGTAGAATATTAATGGGTTTTACATTTCTTTTCTCTTCTCATTTATAGTTAATTCATTACTTGTCTATATCTTTTCCACCCAGGGGGGTTTTTTTCTGTTGAAGCCTTTGGCTTGGCTTGTAGCATTCTGCTTTCCAAATTAGGGTTGTGACTTGGCTAATAATCTCCCCTTTATAAGACATATATATATATATATATATATATATGTGTGTGTGTGTGTGTGTATGTGTGTGTGTGTGTATAAAATATATGTATGTGTGTATGTATATATATATATATATATATTTATTATATATATATACTGTATATATACATATATATGTGTGTGTGTGTGTATGTGTGTCTGTGTGTGTGTGCGCGTGTGAGTGCATCCGGTCACTCTCAGCTCCCCCTGTCCCTCGGTAAGGGGGAGAGGGAGTGGTCGTACCCTTGTGAGACGGGGTGCGTGTGTATGCATATCTCTCTAAGTATTTATGTGTAAATTTTTTACACATCGCGTACAATAATAATAATAATAATAATAATAATAATAATAATAATTATGTGTTGACTTATTAAAAAAGTAACAGGATTTTATAATTGGTAAAATTATCCCTTGTTTTATGCAAATGCTTATTCAGTGGCCCGAACTTTGAAGGGCCATTTATTATTCCCCCAGAAACACCTAAAGGCTTAAAATGAGACCTCTAAAAGGTACTGTTACTGAAACCGTTAATTGAACTCAATCTATGTAAACAGATCCCTTCTTTGATGTAGTTGGTTGTGTAGCATCTCTTAGGTAACTTTGTTGATTTGCGTTAGGTATTATTATTATTATTATTATTATTATTATTATTAATTTCACCCACATTTTAGCTTTCTACTTTAATTTTATTTTAGATTTTTT
>NC_090748.1:89707126-89717126 GCF_036898095.1 Palaemon carinicauda
TCTCTCTCTCTCTCTCTCTCTCTCTCTCTCTCTCATATCAGTTTTAAATTCATTATTTTTCGAAACATTACATTGAATCGACCATGAGAAACCACCGTGGAAACCCCTCCCCCCCTTTTTTTTTTATCTGCTAATTAATCTATTTGTATCTCTATCACCTTATCGTCATGTCTGTCCATCGTTTGCACGTCTGTCTGTCTTCCGTCTGTCTGCCCGTCATCGTTCCGCTGTCCTTTCCGTTAAGGGGAGTCTATATCGATTTGATTTTTTCGTTTTGCCTATCTCTTCTAGCCAGCAGGTGTGGCCTGGTATGTCGGATATAGGATGACACAGATGATGGATGGGATGTTATTGATATCTCTCTCTCTCTCTCTCTCTCTCTCTCTCTCTGTACAAGGGGACTGTGTTGGCGTAAGGACTCTCTCTCTCTCTCTCTCTCTCTCTCTCTCTCTCTGTACAAGGGGACTGTGCTGGCATAAGGACACACACACACACACTCTCTCTCTCTCTCTCTCTCTCTCTCTCTCTCTGTACAAGGTAACTTTGCTGGCATAAGGACTCTCTCTCTCTCTCTCTCTCTCTCTCTCTCTCTCTGTACAAGGGAACTGTGCTGGCATAAGGGTCTCTCTCTCTCTCTCTCTCTCTCTCTCTCTCTCTCTCTCTGATAAGGAAGGCGTAGTTTGCGTATGTACCTGGCACGGGGATGTGAATAGCAGCTCCAACTGCTTTACGTTTAGTTGTCCCATTTTGGTCCTTCCAATTAATTTGCCCTAATTGTATATTATAGCGGTTTGAGATTTGAAGCCTGGATTAAGTATGTTAAATCTAACAAACTTCCTGTATAAAAGAATTAATTATCCTCATAGACATCTCTTACAATAAGTAATTACTTATTTCGTGATAATTTTTTTTCATGGTTTTTTTTTTTGAACAAATTAAACGAAAAACATGATTTCCTTGTGGGAGGTAATTAAGCTCAAAGAAAAACAAGGTGTGATGGAATTTTCTCTTAGAAAATTGTAAATTTATGTATACTATCAATCCATCTTCACACATTTTGAATTTGAATAATTCATACGGCGAACACAACAAATTCCTTTGTCTTAAATAAAATATTCTTAGTACTAATAAAATCTACTATTCATTATCCTACGTTCTCTGTCAAAATCCTACTGTGCACTTTTATAGGAATAGGACGAAAATCATGTCCTTTTTATTTCCCTCAACATTATCATGTTTATCATATTTCTTTCACATATTCCTATGTAACCTTTCCCTTATCCAGAGATACCTTACACATTCAAGTCAGCTGTTCAGTTGGACTCACTTATAGGAATAGGAAGAAAATCATGTCCCTTTTATTTCCCTCAACATTATCATGTTTATCATATTTCTTTCACACATTCCTATGTAACCTTTCCCTTATCCAGAGATACCTTACACATTCAAGTCAGCTGTTCAGTTGGACTCACTTATAGGAATAGGAAGAAAATCATGTCCCTTTTATTTCCCTCAACATTATCATGTTTATCATATTTCTTTCACTCATTCTTATGTAACCTTTTCCTTATCCAGAGATACCTTACACATTCAAGTCAGCTGTTTCAGTTGTACTCACTTATAGGAATAGGAAGAAAATCATGTCCCTTTTATTTCCCTCAACATTATCATGTTTATCATATTTCTTTCACACATTCCTATGTAACCTTTCCCTTATCCAGAGATACCTTACACATTCAAGTCAGCTGTTCAGTTGTACTCACTTATAGGAATAGGAAGAAAATCATGTCCCTTTTATTTTCCCTCAACATTATCATGTTTATATTTCTTTCACACATTCCTATGTAACCTTTCCCTTATCCAGAGATACCTTACACATTCAAGTCAGCTGTTCAGTTGTACTCACTTCTAGGAATAGGAAGAAAATCATGCCCCTTTTATTTCCCTCAACATTATCATGTTTATCATATTTCTTTCACACATTCCTATGTAACCTTTCCCTTATCCAGAGATACCTTACACATTCAAGTCAGCTGTTCAGTTGTACTCACAAGAAATCAGCAAAATCTCGCTAACAATCCCAGTACCCTCCCAGTGCTTCTCTATTATGAAATTGCCTTATTGCTCTACTTACACCCAGAGTGGTTACTTCCAGCAATTTTATCAAGTACACTTGCTTCTTCAACTATTCAATCTTTTAAATCTGGTGTGTTTTCGTTCTCATCTTCAATGAAGATGCGAAGGAGACATACAAAGTGCAGGATAGATGGGTTGAAGTAGTTGCGACCCACAACAGTTATCTTATTACACGGTACCTAATTCACAGCATAGGTTAGCCGAGGTATGATATGATTTTGGTGAAATTTTTGAGGTTTCATAACAGAAGATTAACTTTCCCAAGACTTCCTTAATAAGTAGAATTTGCTCATTATATATATATATATATATATATACACACAGTATATATATATATATATATATATCAGTATATATATATATATATATATATATAATTATATATATATATATATATAATTTATTTATATAAACTATATATACCCTTTCTGAGTGGGGATAACTTAACGTATTGAAAGGGCTTACATATTGCCATGATCAGCAAGCTGTATATATATATATATATATATATGTAATTGTATACATATATATGTATATGTATATATGTGTATATATATATGCATATGTATATGTGTAATGTAGTATATATATAAATATATATATATATATATATATATATATATATATAGCCAGTGGAAAAAAAATAAAGTAATTAACACGCTTCACACAGCATACAGCAGGTGCAGTCCTAAAACACTTGTCAGGTAGCTTCAGCTGAAAAAACCTGGATGAAAAACATTTGCGTCGATTTCTTAATGACTTTCTCACCAGCTCACAGTTTTTAAAATGTAATTTCGTGAAATCCCTCGTTGGTAACTGTTGTATAATGGTCCATATGTGTTAAAATCATTAACAGCAAGTGTTAAAATTTCGAGAATTATCTGAAAATTATCTTCTAGTTATTGTGAGAGAATGAAATACTATTGATGAACTTAAAAATATATATTTTTTTTAGAATATTCAGGTTTAATTGTGGTGATTCGTGTGAATGAGTATGACTTTAAAAAAGAGGTTAAGAGAGAAGAAACGAGTTAGTTTAGACAATTTTGGGCGAGAAAATTGTGAACATGATGAAGGAAAATAGGAGGTATTATATTGAAAGGGAGAAAGGAATGAAAATGAATAATTGGATATAGAGTGATATAATGGGATTGAATTATAATGATAGTAGATGTTTAGTGAATGAAAATGGCAAGAAGGCGATTGATTGATTGATTGATTGATTGAAAGTTTTCAGGCATCCTGACATCTAAGGTCATTGACGCCGGACAAGAATGCGATATGTTTAGAAATAGGATTTCCTAAGATTATTCAGTTGTGTATGAAAAAGGAAATATTTAACGATTGTATATTTTGTTTGTAAAATAAGATGGCAGGGCAAGTTAATGAATGCAATAGTTGTTGATAAAAACGTAAGATAAAAAGTTTTAGCTTTAATTAAAAAGGTTGGTATTTGTAAAAAAAATAGATGGCAGGGCAAGTTAATGAATCCAATAGTTGTTGATAAAAACGTAAGATAAAAAAGTTTTAGCTTTGATTAAAAAGGTTGGTATTGTTTGTAAAAAAAATAGATGGCAGGGCAAGTTAATGAATTCAATTGTGAGAACATTAGTTGTTGATAAAAACGTATGATAGAAAGATTTAATTCTAATTAAAAAGGTTGGTATTTGTCAGTAACTAAGGTTAAGTTAAATTCAATGGTGAGGAATTTGTATATGGAAAATAATTTTTTTTAAGGATGTGATCATGTAATCAGCGTGGAGTGTTTGTTAGTGTTTAGGTAGTAGGTTGGCCAGGGCACCAACCACCCGTTGAGATACTACTGCTAGAGAGTCATGGGGTCCTTTGGCTGGCCAGACAGTACTACATAGGACCCTTCTCTCTGGTTACGGTTCTTTCCTTTTGCCTACATAGACACCGAATAGTCTGGCCTATTCTTTACTGATTCTCCTCTGTCCTCATACACCTGGCAACACTTGAGATTAACAAACTATTCTTCTTCTCTCAAGGGGTTAACTACTGCACTCTAATTTCAGTGGCTACTTTCCTCTTGGTAAGGGTAGAAGAGACTCTTCAGCTATGGCAAGCAGCTCTTCTAGGAGAAGGACACTCCAAAGTCAAACCATTGTTCTCTAGTCTTGGGTAGTGCCATAGCCTCTGTACCATGGTATTCCACTGTCTTGGGTTAGAGTTCTCTTGCTTGAGGGTACACTCGGGCACACTGTTGTATCTAGTTTCTCTTCCTCTTGTTTTGTTACGGTTTTTTCAAGTTTATAAAGGAAATATTTATTTTAATGTTACTATTCTTAAAATATTTTATTTTTCTTTATTTCCTTTCCTCACTGGGCTATTTTCCCTGTTGGAGCCCCTGGGCTTATAGCATCCTGCTTTTCCAACTAGGGTTGTAGCTTAGCATTTGAGAATGATAATAATAATAATAATAGTATCATTAATAGTTTGTGAAGAGAAAATGCATGACTGTTTGAAATGCAGTAGCAGAACTGGCTCGAGTATTACTTAATGGGTTGTGGTGGCCTATTGGAAACGTCCCTGCTTGGCTACCTGTTGGACAGGGGTTTGAGACCCGCTCAAGCTCTATAGTTTTTTGTAGTTCCTGTAACATAACCATCCTTGGGAGCTAAGGATAGGATGGGTTGGAGGGAGCTTATTGGTCTACCTGCTGAGTCATCAGTACCCCTTGCCTGGCCCTCCTTGGTCCTAGTTTGGATGGAGAGGGAGTATGAGTGCTAATCATATATATATATATATATATATATTTATATATATATATATATATATTTATATATATATATATATATATATGTGTGTGTGTGTGTGTGTGTGTGTGTATATATATATATATACTATATATATATATATATATATATACATACATACATATATATATAGTCAGTCTCTAGAGCATTGTCACTATCCCTTGCCTCTGCCATTAATGAACGACCTTTGAAAAAACCTTTACAATTGTTTAAAAGATTGTGAACAAGATAGTGAAAGACGAAGATATGGAATATTGAAAATAATTTAATCTGGGAAAACACTATATGGAGATAATTGAATGGTTCTTTGGGACATCAAATGCTGAGAAAATTATTTAAAACGAAGTTAATCTTAAAGATGCCAGTAAAAATCAATGCATTGAAGGGAATACTGCTTGGTTTATATAGTATTACTGTGACGTGTTGACTTTAGAGGATATAAGATCAGCAGGATTGAATAGTGCATAGGTGGAAGGAGACTAAAGTTGAGAAAAAATTTGGAAAACTTCCTATTTGGACGTAAGGAGATTATTATTATTATTATTATTATTATTATTATTATTATTAATTATTATTATTATTGTTATTATTATTATTATTACTTGCTAAGCCATAACCCTAGTTGGAAAAGCAGAATGCTATAAGCCCAGGGCTCAAACAGGGAAAATAGCCCAGTGAGGAAAGGAAATAAGGGTAAATCAAATATTTTAAAGAAGAGTAACAACAGTGAAATAAATATCCCCTATATAAACTATAAAAACTTCAACAAAACATGAGGAAGAAAAATAAGATAGAATATAGTGCCCAAATGTACCCTCAAGCAAGAGAACTCTAACCCATTATTATTATTATTATTATTATTATTATTATTATTATTATTATTATTATTATTATTATTATTACAAGCTAGGCTATAATCCTAGTGGTAAAAGTAAGATGCAACAAGCGCAAGGGCCCCAGCGGGGAAAAATAGCAATATTATTATTATTATTACTATCCAAGCTACAACCCTAGTTGGAAAAGCAAGATGCTATAAGCCCAGGGGCTCCAACAGGGAAAAATAGCCCAGTTAGGAAAGGAAATAAGGAAATAAATAAATGAAGAGAACAAATTAACAATAAATCATTCTTAAACAGTAACAACGTCAAAACAGACATGTCATATATAAACTATTAACAACATTAAAAACAAATATGTCATAGATAAACTATAAAAAGACTCATGTCCGCCTGGTCAACAAAAAAGCATTTGCTCCAACTTTGAACTTTTGAAGTTCTACTGATTCGACTACCCGATTAGCAAGATCATTCCACAACTTGGTAACAGCTGGAATAAAACTTCTAGAGTAATGTGTAGTATTGAGCCTCATGATGGAGAAGGCCTGGCTATTAGAATTAACTGCCTGTCTAGTATTACGAATAAAAGAATAGAGGAGTACCAGGAGTTGATGAGGTTACAATTGAAATGGAGCATTATTGGTCGATATGTGATTGACTATCTGATGAAGATGTATGTGGTATTTATGGGTGAGTAATGTGAGAAACGGAGTAATTTTCCTTTCATCGGTATAAGTGGTAAATTTCATCGAACGTATGAAAGTTGCATGAAAAGTCATATACTTTAGAAGGTGTAATTAATTAGAATTTATGAAATAAGAGCTACGAGTGTTTTAGATTTATTTAGAATATTTAGATGTGAAGGGACTGGTTTGGTGATATTTTATTTTATTTTATTTATTTATTTATTTATTTTATTTTATTTTTTTTTTTTTTTTGAAGATCGAGTTGTAGTGTCTCCATGGTTATTTACTATTAAATAATTTTTCATTTTATTGATGTAATGGTGCAAGAAATAAGAGAATTAGCATAAGTTATATCATGTAACGTTATTAGATACTAAATAAATTATGAATATTGTCTGAGTTGGTAGGGTGTATGTAGATAATAAGACAGACAAATATCTTTAATGGGATTTATAAAGTAATTTTTTTGTCTAAATCTCATTTTTAATGTGAATGTGGATGTTGATTATAAAAATAAGTTGTTGAAATTAACTGCACGTGTATTGCATAAGCAGTAAGTACGACTGAAGGATTTGTATGAACATTAACAGATTTTGTTAAATTTAGAGAAAATAAAAGGAAAATTAAGTAATTTTTTGGTCTAAATCTCATTTTTAAAGTGAATTTGGATGTTGATCAGAAAAATAAGTTGATGAAATTAACTGTATGTATATTGCATAGGCAGTAAGTACGACTGAAGGATTTGTATGAATATTAACAGATTTTGTTAAATTTAGAGAAAATAAAAGAGAAATTAAATAATTTTTTGGTCTAAATCTCATTTTTAAAGTGAATTTGGATGTTGATTAGCAAAAATAAGTTGTTGAAATTAACTGTATGCATAAGCAGTAAGTACGACTGAAGGATTTGTATGAATATTAACAGATATTGTTAAATTTAGAGAAAAAAAAAATAGCTTGGTGAAAAAAAACTGCAGGGAGGAAGGAAGGGAAAAGTCATAAGCAGATGTTTTGCTAGATATATTGGAAGGGATTTTACTGTTTTGTTAGATTTATTGGAAGGAATTTTACAGTACAAGTGTGGCATGGAAGGGATTTTACAGTACAAGTGTGGCAGGGTCCAAAATAGAAGCGAATGGCGTTGTTTGTGTGGTGGGTTTCAATGTGTTGCTGAGAAGCTATTTGTGGATCTATTTGAAGAGGCTTTTATGCGCAGTACGTTCAGCCTTGAAAGATGAATGCTGTCGTTACATTATCTATGGAGCCACTACCTATTAGTTAGGGGAAACGGATCATACACACACACACACACATATATATATATATATAGATAGGTATATATATATATATATATATATATTTATATATTTATATATATGTATATATATATATATATATATATATAATTGTATATGTGTGTTTGTGTGTGTATTTGTATATATGTATATATGTGTGTGTATGCATATATATATATATATATATATGTATATATATATGTATATATATATATATATATATTTATATATAAATGTTGTGTATGTATGTTTATAAATATGTATGTATGTGTATATATATATATATATATACACATATATATATTTTTACTGTACACGTGTGTTTGTACATTTTCACTGGTGGTGAAGCATTCACATCTTTTAAATAATTTGAATCTTTCCCTATCGATCGATTTAGCCCAATTTGTGCTCTGTTATCAGTTTGTCCAGTACACCTGCTGTATACCGCCACACACACACACACACACACACACACACACGTGTACGAATTCTTTGTTTTGGGAGACTCTTTGCATTCTTATTCGCTGACTAATGCATTATGTGTTGGAACATAAGGACGGGGTTTTTTAATGTGGCCATTTGGTTCGGGTTTATATAAGGCTGAATGCCAGATGCCGAAGTTGTTCGTATGTAACGCGGACACATACTGTTCCTAATTTATATCTCTTTGGATATACTTCCTTGCTGCTTTATATTGCAAGTTTCTTTGGTGTGAGGTTTTGTTAATGTGCCATAGTACCTATTATTATTATTATTATTATTATTATTATTATTATTATTATTATTATTATTATTATTATTATTGTTATTATTATTATTAATATCATTATTGTTACTATTGTTATTGTTTTTAATAGTATTATTGTTATTATTATTATTATTATTATTATTATTATTATTATTATTATCTTTATTATTATTATCGTTATTATTATCATTAATATCATTATTATTATTATTATTATTGTTATTATTTTTAATAGTATTATTATTATTATTATTATTATTATTATTATTATCATTATTATAATTACTAGGGTACGCGACCCGTCAAAAATAACGGCTAAATATTTAGATAGATATGCGCACTTACATATTTAACCCTTCCCACCCTCTGCTTCTATCCAAACTACAACCCGTTGGTGCGGCAATTTGTGCGAGAATGTGATTCCCGAGTGTATCTCTCGGGATACCCCATCTCACAAGGGTATGACTACTTCCTCTCTCCCTGCCACTCAGCATGACAGGAAAGAATATATTTATGTCAATAGCCAGACAATTTTGTTATATAGGAGAGGTTTTATTTGTATAAGTGGTAGATTCTGTCAAAGTTACCTTGTCTTACCAAGTCCTTCTGCCTGGTGGGAGGGACTTCAATCTTACTTGCTTCAAAGACAGGCTTTTGTGCTTAGATACACCTGCCTGTCTGTCTGTTTGGTTGTGTGTCTTATTCAGTTGAACTTATAGTCCCAAGTCCTTAATGGTTCGAATGATTTCTGTCTACCTATGAATTTTTGAGTCCAGCATCTTTTAGGTATAGTAGAAGAGTGGATGGTGGTTACAAATACTAAAAACTAAGATATATGGAGTAAGAAGAGTCAAAATATTGAAGCATTTCTTAATAATCATAATGTGTATTAATATCTTCATAGTAAGTAGAAAGATTAATGTTCTAAAGATAGTTTGGAACGTTGACTGAAAGAGATTGTTGCATGATTGTAAATGCAAGTTAAAAATTTCGAAGATAGGAGAATCAGACAGCAAGTTCCGGATAGATGGGTGGATAAGTTGTTAGAATAGAAGGGGAATCAGACAGTAAGTTCTGGATGGATGGGAGGATAAGTTGTTAGAATAGAAGGAGAATCAGACAGTAAGTTCTGGATAGATGTGTGGATAAGTTGTTAGAATAAGAGAAAAATCAGATAGTAAGTTCTAGATAGATGGGTGGATAAGTTGTTAGAATAGAAGGGTCTTGATAGGCCTACCCATGAAGCACAAGGAGATCGTTGCTCTATAAGTTCTGGGATGGACGTGCTGCTATTGAGCACTGCAGATATGTGAAGTGACTGAATTGGTGAAAAATCTTCAGCACAGATTGAATAGAGTAGATGTCATTCCTCTGAAATGAATTAGCTATTATTATTATTATTATTATTATTATTATTATTATTATTATTATTATTATTATTATTATTATTATTATTAAATGCTAAGCTACAACCCTAGTTGGAAAAGCAGGATGCTATAAGCCCAGGGGCCCCAACAGGGAAA
>NC_090748.1:89719626-89724626 GCF_036898095.1 Palaemon carinicauda
TATATATATATATATGTATATATATATATATATATATATATACATATATATATATATATATATATATTCGGGCATGCTGAGGGACGAGTAAAGAGTGAGTAGTCATACCCTGGTGAGAGGGGGTGCGTGTGTGGTTGTGTGTATATCTATCTCAATATTTAGCCGGCTTTTTGATTGGTCGCGTATAAACATATTTATATATATATGTATATATAAATTTATATATATATATATATATATATATATATATTTGGTCACGCTCAGCTCTCCCCGTTTCTCTGGAATTAGGGAGAGAGTAGTCATACCCTGGTGACAGGATTGTGTCTGTGCACATGTAAATATTTTAACCGTCATTATTGAGGGTCCGCGTACACTAGTATATATGTATATACGCATGGTGTATTATATGACTGAAATATGTAATGAAATCCCTGTCCTCAAGAGAGTGATATTTGAGCCCCTACTCTCCTGTCCAAGGGATGCTGCTGACAAGGACGACGCTACGTCATCTCAAGTCTTACCTCGAGTTAGAGATTTATTTGGAGACGTATTTTTTGCCTTCTTTTTTTCACATGATTAATCAAAAATTAAGTCTTTCGGTTTGTGTGGGAATTTTGATCAAAGTCGGGTTATGTGACTCACAATCAGGGTTTAAAATATTAAGGTAATTTACCTTCGTTTGAAGTAATTTGCATGGTTTATAAGTATTTTTTTTTAAAGCTAATGATATTTTTATGATAATTTTGGTTTTGCTACCTTCAAATTTAAGGAAATTTGAATAATTTTAAGGTAATCTAAGGTAAAACGCAGCACCATCTAAGGTAATGGCCACGTGCTCAAGTGTAAAACCTCTAAGAATGAGGCTGATTAATAATTGGAAGTTTGTATTAAAGAATAAGTGACAGCGCACAATGATGGACAGAGTGATTTTCTCGCTTTGTTAACAACTTTGTATTTTTCTCGCTTAGCTGAAATCTCTGAAACCATCCATGGAAGAGTTGTAATAATGAAGCGAATGTGACCATAACACTGATGTTTGTTGACAGATGGATCTTCGTAAAGTCCATTCGGCCACTAGATTCATCTTTAGCCTTATACTTTACTTCTGTTCTTGCTTCCTTTGTTTTCCCTCTTACTTTCCAATCACTTTCAACTTAAACATCAATGTAATGACTTCCCTCGATGACGTCATTGGGTGACTTCGGTGTAGCGACTTCCCTCGATGACGTCATTGGATGACTTCGGCGTAGTGACTTCCCTCGATGACGTCATTGGATGACTTCGATGTAGTGACTTCCCTCGATGACGTCATTGGATGACTTCGGCGTAGTGACTTCCCTCGATGACGTCATTGGATGACTTCAGCGTTGCGACTTCCCTCGATGACGTCATTGGATGACTTCGATGTAGTGACTTCCCTCGATGACGTCATTGGATGACTTCAGGGTAGCGACTTCCCTCGATGACGTCATTGGATGACTTCAGCGTTGCGACTTCCCTCGATGACGTCATTGGATGACTTCAGGGTAGCGACTTCCCTCGATGACGTCATTGGATGACTTCGATGTAGTGACTTCCCTCGATGACGTCATTGGATGACTTCGGCGTAGTGACTTCCCTCGATGACGTCATTGGATGACTTCAGCGTAGCGACTTCCCTCGATGACGTCATTGGGTGACTTCGGTGTAGCGACTTCCCTCGATGACGTCATTGGATGACTTCGGCGTAGTGACTTCCCTCGATGACGTCATTGGATGACTTCGATGTAGTGACTTCCCTCGATGACGTCATTGGATGACTTCAGGGTAGCGACTTCCCTCGATGACGTCATTGGATGACTTCAGCGTTGCGACTTCCCTCGATGACGTCATTAGATGACTTCAGGGTAGCGACTTCCCTCGATGACGTCATTGGATGACTTCAGCGTAGTGACTTCCCTCGATGACGTCATTGGATGACCAGTGTAGTGACATCCTCGATGACGTCATGAAGTGACTTCCCTCGATGACATCATTGGATGACTTCAGTGTAGCGACTTCCCTCGATGACGTCATTGGATGACTCCCTTGGCTCCAGTGCTGTGTCTTTTAGCCGAAATACAAATAATTCCATTCATCTTCTTTCTCAAGAAGCCGTAAACATATTGTACTGGAATGTATATGTCAAGAACATCTTGAAGTACTTGTCTGACAGCCTAGTCTGGTGACAAAATATATTTCGTTATAACTGCGACACCTTGAAATGCAAAGTACCCTTACTTCATTATGCTTAAACTTTAATTAGAATAAGCTTTGGCACTATAGTCCATTTCTTTTAGCGATGCATATTTAAACCGACTAGCGGCGGTACCCTTTTAGCTCGGAAAAGTTTCCGGATCGCTGATTGGTGAGAATTATCTCGTCCAACCAATCAGCGATCCGGAAACTTTTCCGAGCTAAAAGGGCACCGCTGCGAGTCGGTGCAAATATGCATCGCCAAAAGAAATGGACTATAGGTAGTCACTTTTATGAAGTATTAACAGTAGCAAAAATATACTTTTCATAGTTAGAAAGATTACAGCGTAGGCGGAAGTAGGGGAGACCAGTCTGATGGAGACCTTCGAAGTCTTATATATCCACTTCTCCAGGTTGTTAATTATCCAATTAATTGGTTTATCCACAGTATTTCGTCAATATATTTAGTAGCCTTGGAATTATATTTACAGCTTATTAAGACTTACTCTTGTTGTTTGAAATAGAAATTATCTTGGTAGATATTTTTTGTTATATTTTTTTTAGAAAAAAGATGTTTTAGCTCCTGTCCACGTATTGAGGGGGATAAAACACCGAGAATTTTGTTACCAGAATAGAAATTTAGTTATTAGATTTAATTAGTTCTTATACCACATATAAAGTATGTGTTAGTAAAGCAAATAGGTTTTGTATGTTAGAATATTAGAATAGTACGTATCTATATTTAAATAAACACACACACACACATATATATATATATATATATATATTTATATATATATATATATATATATAATCTCCTACGCCCATTGCCGCAAAAGGTCTATATATATATATATATATATAATCTTCGCCTATTGACGCAAAGGGTCTATATATATATATATATATATATTTATATATATATATATATATATACATATATATATATATATATATACATACATATATATATGTATGCATATATACATATATATACATATATATGTGTATATGTATATGTATATATATATATATATATCATCTCCTACGCTTATTGACGCAAAGGGTCTATACACACACACACATATATATATATATATATATATAGACCCTTTGCGTCAATAAGCGTAGGAGATGATATATACACACACACACACACACACACATATATATATATATATATATAAATTTATGTATACCTATATAGATGATCTAGAATCCAAATTGCTGAGGAAATGGTTATGCTTCCTTAGTATATATTTTAAACATGTTAAATTTCTTAAAGAAATAGATGTATATTTGTAGATCATTACTTTTAATCTGCAGATGTTTCGTACACCTGTTACAGGCCGTGTGTACCAACAAATTGTGCCTACACTTGCCTTAATTTCATTTCAGGTGAATTTCTCTCTCTCTCTCTCTCTCTCTCTCTCTCTCTCTCTCTCTCTCTCTTTTAATTACGTATTTATAGTAGATGATTAATATACGGAAATGGAATGTTAAGTTAACGACGGCTAAATACCATTGGCGTTTTATATTTGCTAAAAATATAGCATGATTATTTTAACTTAATAGTTATATAAAAAGGAACCAAAACTATCAAATGATAAAATTATCATCATTCGATGCTGTTTTTTTTTCCACGGATAAACTTTATTTCAGATTTTAATTTTATAGATTTGGTTAATGAAAACGAGAAATATCATATTATATTACAATATATATATATATATATATATATGTGTGTGTGTGTGTGTGTATATTATATATATATATATATATATATGTGTGTGTATGCCTATATGTATGTGTATATATATGTATATATATAATATATATATGTATATGCATATGTGTATATATATATATATATATATATATTATATATATATATATATATATAAAAGAACAAGTTGGTGCTGTATTGCGGGGTGGGATGAAGGTGGCAGTCTGATTAAGTACTGAGTTGAGAAAGATCATTTGTTTTAATTATTTGTTCTAGATAGTTATATCCAGTTTATATTCTCTCCCTTGCATATTCATTATAAATACATATAAAAACAAAACATATACATAGGTACCTAAAACACAGAAACACATGTGTATAAGCAGTATATTTATGTGTATATAAACATACAACATATGCAGATAGTATAGATACACATTTTTTCACATATACAAATATACATTTCCGTATATATATGTATATATGTATGTATGCATGTATATATATATATATATATATATATACACACACACTCGCATATATGTGTCTGTGTGTATGCATACATACATTAACACAGATGCACCATACCTATACCTATTTATGCAAAAATAAACAAAGTAAAAGGAACAATTTCAAATCCTACCAAACCTTTTTGTGTATTAAAAACTTATTCGAATTCTTTTGTCTCCATAATGAGACATTGACTTGCCACACAGGTGGCCACATTGTTCTGCCGTTTTCTACTTCAAATGTTTGTAAGATTGTTCATATTATTACTGTCGGGTATATATTGAAGAATTTTTATATTTATTAGTCATATAGACGACGCCTTTAAAGTAATGGAAACCTATCAGGTTTTACATTGTTTTTTTTTTTTTTTTTTTTTTTTTTTTTTTTAATGCATATACAGTAGGGTGATATTTTGGCCACAGAACCATTGAGTATTAACCTTTGTAGTAAGATTTTATGCTCATTTATTCCGGTTTGGTTAATATTAAACTCGGAATTGTAGGTAGTACATTGGCCAGGGACCAGTCACCTGTTGAGATACTACCGGTAG
>NC_090748.1:89729626-89732642 GCF_036898095.1 Palaemon carinicauda
CACAAGCGAGAACACTCCAAATATATGTGTACTGTATGTATGTATATATTTGCTTTTGCATTTATACATGTTTATGAAATACATTTTTATATGCTGTACATTTTTTATTTGTGGACACAAGCGAGAACACTCCAAATATATGTGTACAGTATGTAATGTATGTATGTATATATGTGTTGGTGGATTTATACATGTTTGCGAAATACCTTTTTATATGCTGTACATTTGTTTATTTGTGGACGCAAGCGAGAACACTCCAAATATATGTGTACTGTATGTATGTATATATGTGCTTTTGCATTTATACATGTTTGTGAAATACATTTTCTATGCCGTACATTTGTTCATTTGTGGACACACGCGAGAACACTCCAAATATGTGTACAATATGTGTTTATGTATGTATATATGTGTTTGTGGATTTAGACATGTTTGCGAAATACATTTTTATATGCTGTACATTTGTTCATTTGTGGACACAAGCGGGAACACTCCAAATATATGTGTACTGTATGTATGTATATATGTACTTTTCCATTTATACATGTTTGGGAAATACATTTTCATATGCTGTACATTTGTTCATTTGTGGACACAGGCTAGGATACTCCAAATATGTGTAAGTATGTATGTATGTATGTGTATGTATATTGTGTCCCACTGAATCTATTATCTCGATACACTTTTGATACTTGCGAATTTCCTTCACGCATGGAAACATTCCTTATCCCTCCCATAAGGAAACATTTCCCATCCCAGTAACCACATGTTATAATATCCTTCCGAACAATTAAGACATTGACCGCGGGTTCTCTCCAGGAATCTCAAGTCGCATCGATATCCCGATGTGATGCAGAGGAAACCTGGAATCCATTCGAAGATTTGATTTCTGGAATCCAGACCGTCATATGGTTGGTTAGAGGGTCTTGGAAGCCTGGTGGGTGGGTGAGGGGAGGGGGGTGTTTGTATTGTCCTAGGGATATGTCGGAGGGGGGGGGGAGGGGGCTCCCAATTCACACCTTGACTGATATAGATTTGGTTGTTTGGGAATGCAGAGATTTGATTTCTGGAATCCAGACCGTCATATGGTTGGTAAGACAGTCTTAGGAGCCTGGATTGGGGGGGGGGGGGGGTGTTGGTAGTTGGTATTGTCTGAGGGATATGTCGGGGAGGGGGAGGGGGCTCCCAATTCAAACCTTGACTGATATAGATTTGGTTGTTTGGGAATGCAAAGCTTGAATGAACCTGGAATTCGCTTCCATTCCAGTTCCCCCTTGACCAGGGAGTGAGAGGCTGCTGTAATGTATGTGAAATACGTTGGTAGAATGTATTAGGAAAGGTATAATTGATGCGATGGGATAAATAGGTAGACAAGGAGGTATAAAGGTGCCCTTGGTGAAGGGTGCAAAAGGGAAAAGAGTCTTGGAATGCTCTCTCTGCTTCTTTGACTCCGAAGGTGAGAGATTCAGGCCAGGTGTTGAAAGGGAAATAATGTATTGGTGGACATAAATTATTTTCCACGTGAGCGCGTCTTCGGAATTTTTTCCTCAATTCTTCTCATGTATCACCTGTTGGTAAATGATTTCTGTATCAATGAATTTTATTTACTTTTGTAAATATTTTTAGAATATGTGAATAAAGAGATTGTCGGATGTATTCATTTTTTATCAGTTTAAGATATATTTTATGTATCACCTGTTGGTAAATAATTGCTATGTCGATGTGTTTTATTTACTTTTGTGAATATTTTTAGAATATGTGAATAAAGATATTGTCGATGTATTCATTTTTTATCAGTTCAAGATATATTTTATGTATCACCTGTTGGTAAATAATTTCTATATCGATGTGTTTTATTTATTTTTTCTAGATATTTTTAAAACCTGTGAATAAAGATATTGTCGGTTTTTCTTTTTTTATATTTAAGATATATGTCTTGTATTACCACTTAACATTTGATTTCGCATATCAATTTATTTATTTTTATAGATTTATTTCTAAAATGGGTGAATAAAGAGATTGTTTTAGTTTAATATGTGAATAAAAGAGATTGTTTTAGTTGCTTATGATCACTAAAGTAAATTGAGTTAGTTACAATTAAAGGTTAGATAGTTTTCAAAAACTTTGGTTAAGTAATTTTTTTTTTAAAGCAATGCATGATTAGTAAATTTTCTCGATTTAAATATGATACCAGTTAAAACGTATATAATTTATTATACACATATATTTATATATATATATATATATATATGTGTGTGTGTGTGTGTGTGTGTGTCTATCTATCTATCTATCTATATATATATATATATATATATATAGCTAATAATGTTTGATTTTTTATCATGGGACACTTTAACTCTCTGATTTTTACTCCGATAATAGGATTTATTCTTGTGATCAAACTTGGACCTTCTATATTGAAGAAAAGACCAGATCTTTAACCTTCCTGGTATTTCCTGTGTTGTATGACATGCTGACAGGGCGATTCTATGATCAATTTAGTTTCCATTTGCTTTTATATTTTTTTTTCCGAATGGACTGCATTTGGTTTTAATGTTTTCTGTCTCTCGTACTGCATTTGGTTTTAATGCTTTCTGTCTCTCGTACTGCATTTGGTTTTAATGTTTTCTGTCTCTCGTACTGCATTTGGTTTTAATGTTTTCTGTCTCTCGTACTGCATTTAGTTTTAATGTTTTCTATCTCTCGTACTGCATTTGGTTTTAATGTTTTCTGTCTCTCGTACTACATTTGGTTTTAATGTTTTCTGTGTCTCGTACTGCATTTTGTTTTAATGTTTTCTGTCTCTCGAAAGTGCAGAATGAAAGCATAATCAGAACATAGAATAGCTCTATATATTAGTTAGGCAAGAATGTTTTATACAATTAGAAATAGAAAGCTGAACTCTTGTCAGCTGTGAAAATGATGTTGATATATCAAAAATGTACAAACTGATTGTATGTAGTATGGTCCTTTACGCTATGCATTACCCTCATATATTTTTTTTCTCTCTCTCTCT
>NC_090748.1:89733142-89745642 GCF_036898095.1 Palaemon carinicauda
CTTTCACTGTCTTAGTGCAAGTTTGTGGTGTAAATAAGGCAAGACAGTGAAAAATCCACGTAGTGATGGGATTACTAGTGAGTAGAGTGGCTGAACAGGATTTGTAAGGTATGGAAGGTCAGAGGAAAAAACACTATGAGGTGACGGAATTATTAGCGAGTGAACTGGCTGACCAGGGTTTGTATGGTATGTTTGGATCAAAGGAATGTTCCAAAAGAATGGGATGAGAAATTTTTTTTTCGTTAAGTGGGTAAAGGAAATATTGAAAACTAAGTAAAACTGGAAACACGACCGATTTAAAACTAAAGAACGGAATAGTTTTAAACAAATAAGACACTGAGTGGTTGATGTTAAAGTGTTTATCAGGAGTCAGCCATGTAAATTTGGCATAAAAATTCCGTTTCCGGTAGATATAATCCTAGAAAAATACGTGTAATCTAATATGTCAAGAGTAATGTACAAGACGTCACGATATACCGCACTTCAGGTAAGTTGTTGAGGGTATGGCAATTAAATGATTTTACGATGGAAACAAAATATTTTATGGAATATGTAAAAAGAAGGGCCACAATCTTTTTTTTCCTAAGTAGGGTGGGTAATGAAGAGAAAATGCAGAAACTAGCTGATACTGGAAGAAAGAATATATATATATCTATATATATATATACGTACATACATACATACATACATATATATATATATATATATATTTAAAGTATATATATATATATATATATATATATTTGGGGGGGAGTAAACAAAATGGATAACTTCAGGAAGAAACAAAATGGATAACTTCAGGAAGAGAAGTCACAGATTAGGAGATAAATGGGCCGTATATGTAGTTTGTTTGACATTACAATGATTGACAGTTTGAGAAATGTGATGACACCAGTAAGTAATATAAGGGCTAGCATAGGTAAAAGGATGGATCATCTTATTTTAAGAACCTTCATCTAAATGGAAAGACAGGTGGGTAACAGATGATTGAAAATGAACGTATAATTCGGAATGTATTTACGTATAGGAGATGAAGACCTGGAAAGTGCAGAACGAATGGGATAAATGAGATATGGTTCATAGATTTTTGCCCATAGGGTCCAGTTCTGTGGCATGGGAAGATGTTCAAATTGTAAAAATAGGCTGGATAGAAAGAGAGAAATGAAGTGGAACAGAAATGAAGTAGAAAGCTTAAAAGTAGGTACAGCTAGAGGGCAAAAGAGCGATGCAAAACCCATTTAGTAATGATTACATAACACACACTGTGAGGTGTGCACTGCCCTTCAACGAGGCACTGGAGAACAACAGCTTTAAATCTACTAAACGCGATTTTTCAACTAATACGGAAGGGAATGGCCCACTGAGTAAAGGTTTTTATGAACCCTTTGTGTAGAAATAAGTTGCAATTATTATAAGCCTGATAGCTTCATGCACGATTCAAAATAAATGGTCATTACGCTTTTAATTTTATGAAGCCACAAAATCAATTGTCTTCATATTTTAACGAACGAGTTATTACTAAGATACGCAAGTAAGTCAAATATTAACTTCTCCCCCGGCTCCTTTGGTTTCCATGCGCATCCACTGAAGCAAGACGATTGTATAACGGCTTAATGCTTAAATGTCGCTCAACAGTAGCGTAGGTTACGGACAAATTGCACTGATGCACAATGTCCTAACCCGAAAAACATGAACAATATGGTCAACACGACAGCCCCATTTTCGCAAAACCTAGGACCAGGGAGGGCAAGGTTACAGCTGTTGATGCGTCAAAAGGCAGATTTACAATTCCCCCTCCCACCCCTTCCATACTTAGATAACAAAGAGGGGAAGATTGCTTGTATTAATGAAAACTATCAAGCCAAGAACATACTCCAACTAATGACCCACAGATTGCAAGTCTTTAACGTTATCAGCGTTTACAAAACCCGTCAGAACAATATAACTGCTCATGAACAAAGAGCAAGAATTTCGCTGCAAGAAGGTACCTAAGTGTCCATTACAAGAAAATTCACAATTTCACAAAATATCACCGGTACCTAATTACCAGGCATACATGCAAATAAACAGTTGTATATACTACACTTAAAAGCAATAATATGTTCAGCAAAGCTTTTCAAATTATCATACTCTTGCTTATCTTCCTCGAACGTGATATAAAAGGCCAATAAATCTTATAATCCGACCCACATCTGTGTTTATCTTTCACTCTCCCACAATCCTCGGAATGGTACTTTAACAACTAAATGTCTGAGAAGTAAGATCCTTTCGTGCAACATATCTCACTGGTAGTCACGAATAGGTAACCAAAGTCTTTGCGAAATCGGGTCATTGGTTTTGTCGGTAGAATTTCAGAAAAAAACTACGCAATTGTTTACTAATAACATCCTTTGCTAGCTGTTTTCATCTTATTTTTATATCATATAGCTACATATTTTAGGATGTTTGCTAAGTAATTTACTGATAATTTAGCTCGTTCAATGAGGAAAAATTAAACTATCTAAGTACCTCTAACTACAACATGATAATATGGCTTCGCAATACTATCTCTGCCAGGTGGTGCCATCTTACGTCAATCACACAACTTACACTACCTACTTGTTTTACTGTTTGAAGATCTCAGTTTACATTTATAGACTGAATATCAAAAGCTGCCAAATGCGACGAGAAATATGGAAAATTGCCATCTTACTTTGTATAATATAATTAAAAGGTAATTACCATGAGGAATACGATCAATTTGTTTTAATATTTCTTAATGTCAGTTTTTATAGTCAATTCTATATAAATTGCAAGAATGATTGCAGATTATTTTTTAAAAAATAAACAGCTATAAACTAGTTTTTTTATCAAGCTGAAAATAAAAAAAAGACCCAATATAACTAAATATTATTACAAAACTTCATACTAATTAAAAGTGCGATTTTGTAATTTAGATTTTTAATCAAATATGAATACCGTTGTTTAAATTTCAAATTACAAATGATATTACAAAATAATTACAGTAAGAGAATATCTAATTTTTCTTTATTTACTTCAGATCTTAGTCTGATAAGCACGGTACACATTACCAGTTTCCGTGGGATTTTTCCGGATTTTCATAATAATCAAATGACCGTGACAATTTCATGCTCTACTGACCTCGAAGCGCAGGAAACTGCATGACAGCTACAGTATAAATATCTTTACTTTTGCATTACAGTCGAAGTCAACAGAATTCGCTAGGCCAAATCACGATTTTTGATAGTGGAGAGAGAGAGAGAGAGAGAGAGAGAGAGAGAGAGAATCTATGTTTTGCATGCTTCTCTCAACATTAAGGGAAAATTTCCCACTCACAGAGAGAGAGAGAGAGAGAGAGAGAGATAGAGAGAGAGAGAGAGAGAGAGAGAGAGAGAGAATCTATGTTTTGCATGCTTCTCTCAACATTAAGGGAAAATTTCCCACTCACAGAGAGAGAGAGAGAGAGAGAGAGAGAGAGAGAGAGAATATCTATTTTTACTTTTGCATTACAGTCGAAGTCAACAGAATTCGCTAGGCCAAATCACGATTTTTGATAGTGAAGAGAGAGAGAGAGAGAGAGAGAGAGAGAGAGAGTGAGAGAGGCGCGCGCTCGTCTAATTGAAATGTGGTGATAATTATCCGAAGATTTTGATAAAGGCATCTTCCATGAAAACTTGTTTTTTAACAAGGGAAAAATTAAATTAAAAAAAAAATACAGTAAGAGAAAAGATATCCAATGAGAAATCAAACATAAATTCAATTGTCTAAAAAAATTATAAAATTCACAGACTTTGGTTCACAAATTCCTTAAATTAAATAAAATCTAAACCATTGACATTTGTATTTTTTATTTTAATTGTGCATTTATCTTATATAAAAAGGGTACTGTCATATCTAATTCGTTATTTAGCACCAGGGTGTAGATGGGGGAAGCATCATCGTTGCAATATGAAGTAAAAGCTAAGAGACTGGCCCGCCATGAGGAAAAATAAGAGGCGAGAACGGAAGTAAAATAGAAAACTATAAAGTAGGTGCAGGTTGGGAGAAAAGACGCTTTATTAATAAAAAGAAGATTGTAGGAAGTCAAAGAAAACAGAAGGGAATGGAAGGGAAAATACTTATTATGTTTTATTTATTGTTTATAGTGGTTTTTTCGCCAATTGCCACAAAGGGCCTCAGTTAGATTTCGTTAGTCGTCTCTAGCTTGACTTTGCAATTCAATACTTCACCATTCATCATCATCTACTTCACGCTTCATAGTCTTCAGCCATGTAAACCTGGGTCTTTCAACTCTTCTAGTGCCTTGTGGAGCCCAGCTAAACGGTTAACTCCTAAGTGTAGAATGACTACTTTGAAATTAATTAAATTGTATTCTTTGGGGGGTTTGGCTGATAAGTTAAACATGCTTATCATTGTGTGATCGTTTTCATTTATGTATAAATATATGAGTTGATTGTTTTTATATATAAAGGCAAAGACGTAAAATATATCCAAACGGAATTCCTTATTACACAATATATTTCAGTCAACAACTCTGTAGTTTGAACAAGATTTTTAAAATCTAACACATGAAACTTATATGTCAATGCAAATATTCATTTATTATGTAGTTAAGCCTTAAAAATTTGGTTGTGTGTTATAAATACAACCACTCACATGTATTACTATCAGTACACCTCACACAGTGAACTGCGGGCATTAGGGGCAGGCATGTGTATGACAAACAAACTTAGGAACTTCTGAAACCTTATAAGAAAAACGTCACGTGACTCGTTTCCCTTGATTTTCGTGCAAGAGATGATTCGTTATAATTTTGTGTCACGAGGGCACGAAAATCGTACTCTTGCATATCAATATATGCAATACTCAATAACATAAATCTTATCAAAATATGAACATACATGTCAAGAACTGCAACAAAAAAGTGCCTATCTAATTTATTCATGGTGCGGAACGTGGACACCGTAAAAACCCTGGGAACAATACCTAGAGAGAGAGAGAGAGAGAGAGAGAGAGAGAGAGAGAGAAAATTTGTAATTTTATTTTTCATAATCATATAGATTTCTGAAATAGGAATTGTATCTTTGGAATGTAGAGAGAGAGAGAGAGAGAGAGAGAGAGAGAGAGCGCAGCTGAAAAGTACGGGTGTTACTAAACATGAGTTATTTTAAGCTTCTTGGAGCTATCGACCTATTTGTTATTAACAATACTTCAAACCATCCACCTATTTGTTAGTAAAAATATTTTAAACTAACCATCTTTTTTATCGTAACAATATTTAATACTAACCACCTTTTTGTTCGTAACAATATTCAAAACTAGCCACCTATCTTTCATTATCTATGCTTCGAATTATCAACCTATTTCTTTATAAATAATACTTCGAACTATCCATCTATTTCTTATTATCAATACATCAAACTCTCCACCTATTTCATATCAACAATACACTGTAATAAAACGAATTTTAATCGGATATTCTCCGTAAAAATACATTGTTCTCAGCCGTATTTCAGTAAAATACAGGCGACTGTACATTTTACCCTACTTTGTTATTATCTTTTACGGGTTAGTGACCGTAATATCAATCCTTTACGTCAATATATCTTTTTAAAACGGTAAATGCCTCGCAACATTATTCCAAGATTTTTAACGTTTCTTACATCAAATTTTTAACAGTGTACGTTGAACTATCCATCTATTTGTCAGTAACTTATTAGTAATGATACTTAAACTTGCCACCTACGGGTTAATTACTATACATAGAACGAAATAGCCCCTACTTGATGGCAACAATACTATAATTGGAAATAGCCTCCTATTTATTAGTAACAATACATCAAACCACCAATCTATTTACTAGTAACAATTTTCGAACTAGACACCTACCTTCTAGTGACAATACACAGTGCGAACTAGCCACCTGCTTCTTTGGTAACAATGCTTTTCACTTTCATTTGTCAGTGACTACTTGGAGCTAGCCACCTATTTATTGGTAACAATACTTCAAATTAGCTAACCATGTTTTAGTAGCTACCTCGAACTAGCCACTTATTTGTACGTATCAATATTTCAAACTAATCATTAATTGTTGATAACAATACTTCAAAGATATCCAACTAGCTACATAACTGTTAGTAGATACATTGAACTAGCCACCATTTGTTAACAGCAATACTTAGAACTAACCACATTTTTCTTAGTAACATATTACTTCTAAATAAGCACGTATTTCTTAATAACACTTCACCTAGTCACTTATTTACTTATTTATTAGTATTCATTAGTAACAATAATTAAAACAAGTCACCCATTTGTTAGTAATAAATATCGGTGGAAAATGATCTTCACAATTGTATATCTACTGTCCCTTTATATAATGTAACTATGAAATAGATAAAAACAAATAAATTTATATGAATATCAAAGGGTGATATTCTATATGGCTTTAATAAAAGATCCAGGAAAAAATAGTTCCTCAGTATTCAGGGAATAAACAGGAATGTTATAAATTTCAAATGCCTGAGAACAGCATAAAAACAAATTAACGTTATGTTTCAGAAAATCCAATTAAAACAAATGGTTGAAAACATTGCAATAGTTTAAATATTCTCGGAACGACTTCATTAATTACTGCGTCTCAACCTTCATTAATAGAATCTATGTTTTTAGTACATGCATCTCTCAACATTAAGGGAATTTTTCCCAGAGAGAGAGAGAGAGAGAGAGAGAGAGAGAGAGAGAGGGAGAGAGAGAGAGAGAGAGAGAGAGAGAATCTATTTTTGAGTACAGGCTTCTCATCACATTTAGGGAATATTTCCCACAGAGAGAGAGAGAGAGAGAGAGAGAGAGAGAGAGAGAATATCTATATTTTGATTACAGGCTTCTCACAACGTTTAGGGAATATTTCCAACTCAGAGAGAGAGAGAGAGAGAGAGAGAGAGAGAGAATCTATTTTTGAGTACAGGCTTCTCAACATTTAGGGAATATTTCCTACAGCATAGAGAGAGAGAGAGAGAGAGAGAGAGAGAGAGGAGAGAGAGAATATCTATGTTTTAGTAGGTAAAAATGTCCTGTATTTCCTTTTATTCCAGCCAGTCACGGACCCAATAAACACGCCCCCCCTAACTCCCCAAGATCCCCCTATTGGTAACCTCCTCTCTGTTCCACGTTCTCCGTAGCCATTTCTGGATAGACCCTCACTCCTTCATTTTTACAGCAATCAATAGCTGTGTCAGTAAGTGAGTGAGTAAGTAACCTTGGCTTTACTCAGCTTAGTGACAAATCGTAATCAATGGTCAGGTTGTGCTGTGGTTATAAAAGCAACAGACACTTGTGAATAATTTTCCGTATAATGAATTACATCGTTATGGTTACAGACTACAAACAGAAGGTCAGGTCGAAGGTTATTGGAATACTATCGTTGAGTAAATTGTGGTATGCTTCGGCAAACATACTGGAAATCCAATATGTCGAGAGAGAGAGAGAGAGAGAGAGAGAGAGAGAGAGAGAGAGAGAGTCCATTATTTTCTAAGTATAATTGGTTCCGTTAGGGACTTGCGAGGAGATAATGGTTTTGCCAAAGTTGGTTTACGTCGTAACATGATATATTGAGAACGTTACAAAGGATTTTCATTTAACTCGTTTGAATAGATGGGCGGATGGACTTAAGAATTTGGATAACATGGCCCAGAGTTGAGGCAGGGAAGGCCATATAGTGCCAAGGGAAAACCGCTACATTATTATTACTACTACTTGCCAAGCCACAACCCCAGCTGGAAACAGAAGAATGCCACAAGCCCAATGTCTCCAACAGGGAAAATAGCCCAGTGAGGAAAGGAAATAAGGAAATGAACAACAAGAGAAGTTTAAGAATAATAACATCAAAATAAATTTTTCATATATAAACTATTAAAACTTCTAAAAAAAACAAAGGAAGAAAGGAAATAAGGAAATAAACAACACGAGAAGTTTAAGAGTAATAACAACATTAAAATACATCTTTCATATATAAACTTGAAACTTCTAAAAAACCAGAGGAAGAGAAATAACATGGAATAGTGTGCCCGAGTGTACCCTCAAGCAAGAGAAGCTCTATTCCAAGACAGTGGAAGACCATGGTACATAGGCTATGGCACTACCCAAGACTAGAGAACAATGGCGTCCTTCTCCTAGAAGAGCTGCTTACCATAGCTAAAGAGTCTCTCATACAAGAGGAAAGTATCCACTGAACAATTACAGTGTAGTAGTAAACCTCCAGAGAAAAGAAGACTTGTTTGGCAATTTCAGGGTTGTCAAGTGTTTGAGCAAAATTTACGGGATTGAATAACAGGAGGGAAGGAAGAAGTTTGGAAAAGTGATTAAATAGAAGGCTAAAAAGTTGATACAGCTAGGGCCCGAGGGTACGATTCCACGACTCTGCTACGAGGCCTTTAACAGGGAGATTGACTGATTAGGAGTTACCTGGTCTCCTGACATCTAAGGTCATTGATACCGATTTTATTTATAATAAATAAACAAATAAATAAATGGTAATGTAATTTAAAACAATAAAAGAAAAAACGCCCCTATAACTTTCAGAAGACCTGTTCCGGAAATAAATAAATTAATCTATGATGTGTGTTGAAAACTGGCATAATCGAAACAATTTTTTCAATTTTGAATGGGGAGATTTTTTTTTCAACTTTTCAAATGAAAAAAAAAAGCAAGACATTCATCTCAAACAGATATACCACCAAAGCACAGTGATAACGAGTTCGCCTAGTATTCGCATGGCACCAGATCGATCCCAGCCCGGGACCGGGATTTTAGGCTGTTTACTGATGAGGCCACTGCTGTGGTTGAGCACTAATGGAGAGGGGGGGGGGGGGGGCTTTTCAGGCTGACATTTTGCTAAACACCTATTCCGATTGAACTAGATCTGAAACCAAACTCCTTTAACCTTCAAAATCTGAAATTAGTTCCATCTTCTCTAGGTCTCTAAATAATTCTTGCAACACCCGAAAACTATCAGGTTGTGGTGGATAGGTCCAGATCTAAGTAAAGTGCTTTCAAGTTTTTAACGTCATCTCTGGTCCAATACAAGTTACTCAGCTTGCTTTAAAATCCTTTTTGACAATACTATGCCACCCACCACGTAGTATTCTAAATTTCCATTGTTCTAATTCTTGTTTTTTTTTTTTCATAAAGAAAGGCTTGCCTGCTTTCTACATATAAAAATGCATAATTTGCGCTTGTACTCTCTTCAATGGATTCATTACGAGCGGCACTGCTCCTGACCTATTGATGTAATACTCTGGTTGCCATTTCACATTTTTATTGATGAAATGCACAATCAACTACGCAATATGTTCAAAGTCGGGTCCCGACTTGACAACCACGCTGGACCTGTGATTCTTGATTCCTTTTGGGGTATTTTTATTCACTTTTCACTGACATAGTTTTTCTACCTCCATTCAAGATACCCAAGCCTTTCGAATTCTAAATACGGTTTCATATATTGTTTTATTTATTGACTCAATGACAAATATTTGGATATCTAATTGTACAGGCTTATTCTCTTCTGATCACTTTTTTCTTCTCTGTACGGTGAAATAGTTTCTTTCTTCCATTGGCACTATTTCGGCCTTAATTTAGATGAGATTAACAGATTATGCCTTTCCTACTCTCCGGCAGCTGCAAAGCCCACTAGGTTACCACATTCCCAATTAGTCTGTAAAGGGGCCCATACACGTTCAAAAAAAGCGTCAAAATTTTACATCAAAATTTTGATGCAAAATTTGAGCGTGTGTAGGACGTTTTGACATCAAAACGTCCTACACGCACTCAAATTTTGCATCAAAATTTTGATATCAAACTTTTGATGCAAAATTTTGACGCTTTTTTTTTGAACGTGTATTTTAAACTTAACGTTCAGCAGACATCGGATTGAGCAGTCTGGATCGAGCTCCAGTCGCACCAAGATTTTAAATGCCCTATCAGCTCGTGTTGCTTGACTTCTATAAATGTTCATCTTTTGAACAGTAGGTCTGACGTTTCCTCTGTGTGGTTTTATGCCTTACTACTGACATGAACAATACACTAACCTTTACTTCAACTGAAAACATAAAAAAGAAAAAACCCTCTCGGAACTACAATTATAAATCAGCTGTGACGTGCACATGAAACTACTTAAAATCCTAGTAAAAAAAAAAAAAAAAAAAAAAAAAAACACCTTTTTACCTGGATTTCTATCAATTTCTTATATCTACTATAAGGATCTAACCTCAAGTATACTATAGAGTAAATAATACATGGAACATTAAATAAATATAAACCTGTTTTTTTTATCAAACATATCAAGAAAATTAGAATTATTCATTACCCCCTTTATTCTTAGATTTCACGGAAACAAAAATTACAGTAGCTACAGAATCAACAGTATTAACAAAGGATCAGGAAAATACAGTACTAAGATGCCTGATAAAAATAGCATTTGTCACAATTCTTGCTCAACAAGATGTAAATTGTTTAAACCTTGAAGCACAATATTGTTTTCAAGATCAATAACAACATTACTGAATTACTTCATCAAAAACCAAGAGTGAATCCCCCTTGCCACAAAAGTAAATAACTCGGTTAATCCAATCCCACCAAAATCAGCTTCATTCCCAGGAATGCAGACAATGGGGAAGACCACCTCCCTCTAGTAGCTCCCAAAGATCCACTCCCCCTTTCCAGTCACTGGATAAATGTCATCTAAATATCACTGGAACATTCTCCCTCGGACGATCCCTTTCCGCCGACAGCCATCGCCAGTTTCTTCTTCCTTTTCTTGTTTTTGCTCAATAGAAGGAAATCGAATTTCTTGATGTATTATGACGCCAGTGGTAAGTCATGCAAATTTGGTGCTTCTCAGTAATGATAATGATAATAATAAATAAGTCCCAAAATGTATTTCTTAATCGAATCTAATGACATGCCATTGTACAGTACCAAAACGACTTCGATGAATAGTGTAATGTGAAGGCACAAAGAAGAAGAAGTAGTAGTAGTAGTAGTAGTGATAATAAATAAGCCCCAAATATATTTCTTTATCGAAACCCATTTCATATCATTGTAAAGTACCAAAACGACTTTGATGAATAGTGTAACGTGAAGGCACAAAGTAGTAGTAGTAGTAGTAGTAGTAGTAGTAGTAGTAGTAGTAGTAGTAGTAATTCTAAGATGAGATGAAGAATAAGTCAGCAAAAGAATTCCTGTCATATATGGAAATGAAACTGTTTAAAAAACATCTACCTTTAGTTAAATATAAAAGAAAAGCACTCTTTCTTCAAAATTAAACACAGATAATATATCAGCGGTAATAGCAAAAGATTAAAAACATTTTTTTTCGGGATCTATTGTAAAGCTATTCTACCATATATCCATTCATTAGGCATACACAATATCTTGAAAAATTTTAGTAAAGATTTTTCCCTTCATCAGAGTATGTAAACCCTTTTAAAACATTATTGTGCAAAATACCCATAATATACATAAGGAAGCTTTCACGTAGGTATGACCCTATTTCTGCCCCAGGAGTTCTACAGACGATTTTCAAAACGCAATATTTTCCCTATTTCTTAATCGTTTTTCCTTACGGAATCGCGTGTCCCCAATTTGAACGAACTTGTACCCAATTTGGCAAGAGGTTATTTGCATCGACACCGATTGAAAATGATCGAGTGACTCAGAAGAAATGTCGTATATGGGAAAATTATTGAAAAATGCTCGCCCTCTTTCCAATATGATTTTTACTATCAATAACCAGAACGACCACTCAGTAGAGAGCATACCTTCGACTATATCATGCTATATAAACAAGATAGGCTATTGAATTATGCACATTTTGGCACTAGTTTCGTACAAATCGGATAAAAATTGACCACGATATAGCAAACAGACGTTTTTCCCCTTTCGTGAGCTTGGCCTTAAAGCTTGACCCAACCACTGACAGAATCTAATCAAATTGTCCTTGGACCAATAATCCAGTCATCCCACCAAATTTCCTGAGCTCCAGTAAAATAGTTTTTGAGTTATGCAAACAAACATAAAAAACTATGGGTAACAAACATACAAACAAATTAATAAATGCAAGCCTACCAAAACATAACCTTTGCAACGAAGTTGGCGAAAGTAACAATGATATTTGCACTTACCTCACAATTCAAGTCTTTTTCTCTCTTGTTCATTGGTCGACAACGTACTATTACTTTGACCGTCTCTGGATCTGACGTCGCCATGTTGTATATTTAGGTGATATATAAATATCTTAAATCTGCAAAGAAGAAAAGTAAGTGTTAAGGTTACATTGCCTATTAGATATACATCATTAAGAAATAGACTAGTAGATAAATACAGTTGTAATTTGAATTGTTTTGTCATTTTTGTTTTCTACCCTATAAAATAAAGAGGAAGTGAATCGAATTGAATATAAAATTCAGGGCTTAAGCCTATCACTGGGGCATCAAAGGCCATTC
>NC_090748.1:89748142-89753142 GCF_036898095.1 Palaemon carinicauda
TCTTTGGTAATCATGTAAAATGTTTCTTTGGTAATCATGTATAATGTTTCTTTGGTAATCATGTCGTATTGAATTTCATGTTCTAGCCTTTTACAGGAAATTCCTTGGAGACCACAAAGCATATCAACCTCAAAAATAAAGAATTTCCTTCGTCAAAACTAATTTTCTTGGGGTTTTTGCTATATATCAATCTCAAACAAAATGTTTAGACAATAAGTTAGTGTGTCCCAGTATGTTACCAAATGATATGATGCCATTGATACTTACTTATATTGATGGCTCAAGAAAAATAGTTTCATAGTCCTGCAAACACATTTACAAAAGACTGTGACGTTGAGTCGTATACATTTTTAACACTTAAAAAAGTAAGTTTAAGCTACGTTATCATACATACATACTCTCACAAAACTACAGTATTGTCACCACTATAAGATATACATTAGAGAAATAGCAAAAATAAAATGAAAAATATTCTAAAAACGAGATTAACTATTTAAAACTAGAATTATGGTAAAAGCCATCTTTATTTACTTTAAGAAACTCTTTTTAGTCCTTCAGCAAGTTCGCTTTTATTTATCAGTTAGAATTTTCTTGATTCTCTTTCATGTTATTACTTTACTTGATTGGATACATCTCGTTTTTCTCGGAATGTCTTTCAAGTTTTCAACTCTTTTTTTTTTTTCTGGTCTTTCACCAACTTATTGAATAGCCTGGGTGCACAAACATTCTTTTTAAATATCTTTGTCGCGTATTCGCTTTGAAGAAGGTCTATTAAATGATTTTTTTTATTATTATTATTATCATTATTTCTATGCTCCTGACGTCAAAACAGTTTAAATGGAATTCTTGTATTGTATTGATAACCGATTAAAAATGGTGGGGAAATCTTTTAAACAATATAAATCTTTCAGAAAATCGTTAGCAGACCATTAGAGATATTTAAGTAATCTAGTCTTGTGATTACATGTTACAGAGTTAAGTACATGGTTTTCTAATGTATCCATATCTAAATAGTTCTTCGTGGAGGTTACATTTCTTAGATGACAATAATGTCCTATCTTTATTTACTCAATATTTGCTGTCAATTTAAGATGTTCATTCAATATTTAATACTTTCTTAAAATATTTTTTTTTATATGCTACATTAGCTTTATTTAAGACTTTGTATGATCCTCAAACTCTGTCTCTCAACATGTTCCTTATTTATGTAATAATATCTCCCGTTTTGTTCCGGAAGGAAGCAGAGGAAAATTAATACAGTCTGAAAAGTGATTCTTGGAATGTGTATGTTATATGTATGTGTGGATACAATTTCCGAGACGGAAGTTTACCTTGAGGTGAAGGTCAGAGCTTTAAGAGGTAAAACATTTTTCTATGATGACAATATAGGAAGGACTAATGCTATACAGATTTTGATAACTTTATCATATAAACAAAACAAAATAGTAGGTAAATGTATTGAGACAGAAGAGGAAATAATCTGGAAAGATCAAATAACAAATGAAAGAGCAGTAAGGCATTAAATATACAAGAGCTGGAAAACAAATGGGGATTCCAGAGATTGAGATGGTTCGTACATGTGATGAGAAGGGGGGGGGGGGAGAAATGAAATCAGCTTGAACAGGTAGATCATTTATGTTAGTGAAAGGATTTCGATGAATGGGGAAGTTCTAATGATCACTGAATAAAGTGAAAAGGTCTTGGGACAAATGCGCATTTACGAAGAAAACGTACAAGGCAATATAACAATATCCCACTGAATATCCGAAACACGACGTCTCTCTCTCTCTCTCTCTCTCTCTCTCTCTCTCTCTCTCTCTCTCCCTGGGTCGGGGAAGAGGAAGAAGAAGAAGAAGAAGAAGATATTAAGGCTTTCAAGAAGAAACTAAAGACTTGCTTTCTATGTTCACAGGTAATGTGGATTTAACAATTAATGCAGAATACGCTATGTAATAAATGCCCACTAATGTATACGACAAACATATCTTTTAGATTATGTAGGGCACAGTAAAAAAACCCTTAAAATAAAGTAAGAAAAGTAAATTGACACCTAAAACACCGTATTATAGGAAACCCAATATTGAATATTGCTTTATATCCTATACAAACTTTATATACACCGTTTAAAGAACACCACTGTAGCTCACATATCTTGATTTAGAATTATTGATAATATTCGGTTATGCAAAGTGTTACTGTTTACATGTCATGCAATTTCTCTCACCAATTACACCAGAACCGACAAACCCACCTTTAGTTCTGCACCAAGCAACTGCATGCAAATAGAAAAACGATTGCTATCTCACGTTTAAGAACGATCAAATGAACCTTCAAACCATTTTCGCATGTCAGTTCACTTCCACACTTTAAAAAGCGTGATAAAGGAATGATGGGGAAAAGTGAGAAAACACAGTATGACGATCAAGAGGAAGAATGAAGATAAAACAATAAGAAAGTAAAGATGAAAATTATAAAACAAAGACACTGGTGTGCTGATATAGTTCAAGATTACTATATGTTGGACTTGAGAATTATTTCCGTCGACACCAACGTAAAAAAAAAATTCCGAAACAGCTAAAATATTCTGAAACAGCTAAAAAAATTCTGAAACAGCTAAAATATTCTGAAACAGCTAAAATATTCTGAAACAGCTAAAAAAATATGAAACAGCTAAAATAATTCCGAAAAAGCTAAAAAAATTCTGAAACTGCTAAAAAAATTCTGAAACTGCTAAAAAAAAAATCCGAAACAGCTACAAAAAATTCCGAAACAGCTAAAAAATTTCCGAAACAGCTAAAAAATTTCTGAAACAGCTAAAATTTGTCCCTAAGCCGGAGGATATATTACTGTTTTGTCATGAAGCCACATTGGCATTAACAAACGGGACAGCAACGCTAAAAAGTGGCAAGTCATAGTTCTGAAGCAAATACAAAACAAAAAGGTCCAAATACTACTGTATAACAAATCTCTAGGAAAACACAGAGCTTTGGAAATAAACTCCCGGTGTTAAAACCGAAGATGAAAGTGTATAGAATATCTTAACAGAGACAATGCTTTAACCATAATATTAATTTCGAAAGAGAATATTACAATACGTATTGTATCATCTTACCAAAGATATATACTGGAAAAAAATATCTGCTAATAAACTACTGTATCATGCAAATTACTTTATATATATATATATATATATATATATATATATATTAACATATATATGTATATATATATATTTATATATATATATATAAATATATATATAAATATATATATACACACATATATATATATATACACACACACACACACATATATATATATATATATAATATATATATATATATATATATATGTATGTTAATATATATATATATAAATATATATAAATAATATATATATATATATATATATATATGTTGATATATATATATGTATATATATATTAACATATATATATATATATATATTTATATATATATATATATATTTATATATATATAAATTTATATATATTTATATATATATATATATATATATATATTCATATATAAATATATACATTTATATATATAAATACATTTATATATATAAATACATTTATATTTATATATATATATATATATATATATATATCACTTCACTTCCACTCCCAGGTAGGCTTTCAGCCTGTCAGTGGAATCAGTTGTCTTCTCCACTCAATTCTGTTTTCAAAAATTCCCTCTCTTCTCAGCTGTTCAATTGTTGGCATGTTGTTCTTTGTCAAAATCTCTTCAATTCCATCCCTCCAGCGTTTACGTGGTCTACCTCTTGATCTCCTCCCACCAGGCGTCCAGTCCCATCTCTTCCTTGCAATTCTATTTCCATCCATTCTCATTAAATGTCCCAGCCATCTCAGCTGTCCCTTCTCAATCTTGTTCAACATAGGAGATACCCCAACCATCCTTCTAAAATCTACATTTCTTATTCTATCTCTTCTTGTTTTGTGCATTATTGTTCTCAGGATTTTCATCTCTGAAGCTTGGACTCTGCTCCTGTCTTTGGTGGTCATTGTCCAGCTCTCTGATCCATATGTCATGATTGGTGTTAGTAATCCTTCAAATAGGGTTTTCTTTACTTCTATAGGTACGTATGCACCTCTCATAATTGGATAGAGTGCTCCACAGCATTTATTATATTTCTTTATTCGTTCAGTAATTTCTTCTTTGTTCTTATAGCCGTTGTCTGTAAACATACACCCTAAATACTTGAATGCGTTGGTGTCCTTAATTACCGTATTTCTTATCATGATGTTTGTTGGAGCTTGTTGTTGTTTGTTGACTGTTAATATTTCTGTTTTACTAATGTTCATCTTCAGTCCAGCTTCTGTTAAACAATCGTTAAAGGCTATCAATGCTCTTTCTAGTTCCTCCCGATCATATATATATATATATATATATATATATATCATTATAAATAAGAGTACGGTAAGTATTACAGAAATCCTATCTTGGTAAATAAACTACAAATTTCCCACCTCGGCCAGTTTAAACCCAAGCTTTTTATAAAACCCAAACACTATGCAAATACATAAACGCAAGGCCAAACGCACACAGCTATGAAACTTACCATAGTCATTGAAGTTCAGAAAGTTTCATAGTTAACTCAAATACAAAGTCAAACATGCATGTTAGACGACTAGCATGTTGGCCTCCAGTATGCAAAGGGTACAAAGCTTGCATGCAAAAAAAAAAAAAAAAAAAAAAAAAAGTACTAAGGTCGAACAGTGCTAGAAAATTCTTCCAATAAATCAATCGACCAGTGTCATTCTATATAGCAATTTCCTATAAACCAATGGAGTAATCTACTATCTAAAAGGTACCTTTGGTACGTGACACGTTTGCCAACCACATATATACGCATTCATTATTTTAGTATTAATGCGTGTATGTTGGCATGACGGACGGACAAGCAACGGACACTTCCCTTGTCAAGATCCAGATTTTTAAGGATATTGCAGAGAG
>NC_090748.1:89763142-89765141 GCF_036898095.1 Palaemon carinicauda
CGACTGGTCAAGATCTTATATACTTTTTTACACGAATGGTCCAGAACTTATATTTTTTTCACATTAATGGTTCAAAACTTACATACTTCTCACATGAACGGTCTACAGCTTAAGATACTTTTTATAACAAAAAGTTCTAAAACGTAACTTCATATTTGGCATTTGATTATAATTTCATCCTGTTAGACAACAGGGCTCTACAAAACAAAATTTACTCGTTTGAATAAATAAAACTTAATGAAATAACTAAGAAAATAGGAAGAAACTGTTACTTACAATTCTATATAATTAAAATCCTATAGGAGCAGACCTCAGTTCCTGCCCTCTGTCTTCTTCCTTCCGCTTCTTGGACTGGCCACGTAAATTTATTCGTTTGAATAAATAAAATTTAGTGAAATAAACTAAGAAAATAGGAAGAAACTGGTTACTTACAATTCTATATAATTAAAATCCTATAGGAGCAGACCTCAGTTCCTGCCCTCTGTCTTCTTCCTTCCGCTTCTTGACGGGCCACGTATCCCGGTTCCTTGTGTGGAGACTCCCTGCCGAATCCTTGCCCAGCCTTCTGGAGGGCTGCACGTGCCCAACCTGGTGCGTCGGGGCCCTTACGTAGAACTCGAACTCATCTTCTTCCTCCATCTTTCTTATTCATATTTCGATGTCGACTTTTGCATATCTGCAAGAAATAAAAAGGGGAGAAAGTTTATTTTCAAGAAATAAAAAGGGGGAAAGTTTATTTTAGAGTAAAAAATAAAAAAGGAAGAAAGTTTTTCGGTATAAACTAGAGGCGGTAATCAGTAAAGAGGGAGAAGAGGGAAAGTTAGAGTAAAAAAATGGAGGGCGTTAATCACAAAAAAAGGAGATAACAGAAAAAAAATGGAGAAAGGAAAATTAGAGTAAAAATTAGAGGCAGTAATCACAAAAAAGGAGAAGGAAAATTATAGAGTAAAAAGAGAAGCGGTAATCAGAAAAAAAGGGGGAATAGGAAAGTTAAAGAGTAGATAAATAAAAACGGTAATCTTTAGGTTTAAAAATGCATCAATTAATATCTAGGGGTAATAGCAGAAAGAGATAAAAATGATTCGATAACATTCTGAAGTTTTTTAGTAGTATGGCATTTCCCTAGGAATTCCTTTCTCAATCGGATTTTTCTCACTATCTTTAAGAAGTTTTATTCCTGCATAGATATCTTTCAAGTGTTCCAACACAAGATTCTAGTATTCCATGTTTTTGAAGGGCTTTCATTACTTCTGAGGTTTTGACAGAATTAAAAGCTTTCTAATATTTTAAAAATGCCATACAAAAACCCTTACCAAATCGATTCTTTCAAGTTTTTTAATAGATGAATGTATATATATATATATATATATATATATATATATATATATATATATATATATAAATATACATATATATATATTATATATATATATATATATATATATATATATATATACCTCTAAATATAGACTAATTGTACAATAGTTGCATCTTATGTCTTACCATTCTATCAAAAAAAAATTCAGTTCATGATAAAATACTTATTAAAAAGTTTCCAAATTTTTCTTCCTAAACATGTAACGATTCAAATTATCTTCGCACCTCAAGTGCTGAATGGTCTCCCGACCCCAGAGCTCCGCATATGGCTCAATTCATTTACCAAGTCATAATTATTGAACTAGAGGGGCACTCAGTGGACCGCAGACTTCCGCCACAGCAGCTTATGTCTCGACGTTGACCTTAACATGTATTGATTGGCGTGGATTTTCATACACTCAAATATGAACCAAGTTTGAAGTCTCTGTGACAACGATGTCCAAACTTATGGCTGATTACGTGAATTGGACATTTTGCTTGATCATGACCTTGACCTTCCAAAATTTAATCAATTCCAGCTTTTTAAATAACAGTTAATCCCTGGAAGTTTCATTACTCTGCGATTAAAATTGGGGCCAGGAAGGTGTTCACAAACACACACAAACAAACAGGGGGTAAAAAC
>NC_090748.1:89765641-89768141 GCF_036898095.1 Palaemon carinicauda
CATAAACATTTTTTAATGTTAGAAATATTTCAAGCATATAACTACGAGACAGACAACTAAAAGTTCTTCTGAAACGATTAAAATGAAAGGAAGACTGAGGACTGGTTTAACAAGATAATGAATGATAAAACCTTCTCAAAGTAAAAGTCTGACAAATCAAAACGGTCATTGGACAAATAGTAAGACCTAAACGATCATTGGACAAATAGTAAAAATAAAATTGTCACTGGACAAATAGTAAAATATAATGGTATTTGGATAAATAGCAAGACTTCAACAGCCATTGGACAAATAATGAAAAATAAAAGTCATTGGACAAATAATGAAAATAAAAGTCATTGGACAAATAATGAAAATAAAACAGTATTTGGACAAATAGCAAGACTTAAACGGTCACTGGACAAATAGCAAAATTAAAACGGTCATTGGACAAATAAAATTAAAATGGTCATTGGACATATAGTAAAATTAAAATGGTCATTGGACAAATAGTAAAAATAAAAAGGTCATCGGAACAATAGTAAAAATAAAACGGTATTTGGAAAAAATAGTAAAAATAAAACGGTATTTGGAAAAATAGTAAAAATAAAACGGTATTTGGAAAAATAGTAAAAGTAAAAGGGTATTTGGAAAAATAGTAAAAATAAAAAGGTATTTGGAAAAAATGGTAAAAATAAAAAGGTATTTGGAAAAAATGGTAAAAATAAAATGGTCATCGGAACAATAGTAAAAATAAAACGGTATTTGGAAAAATAGTAACAATGAAACGGTCATTGGGCTATGAAAAAGGGAACTGTCATTTGCTAAACAATAAACGTATGAAATATGAGACCTGACAGAGGTTGAGAGTTCACACAGATCACTTAAGAGAAGGATCAGAAACCTCGTTGGGGTGAGAGGAAGGAGCAGAGACATTGATCAAGGAAAATGCCATTGATTTAGCCCTACCAAGGAGGAGAAAAAAATGGACTCAATACTGAAGCAATACTCCAGACAGGGACGGATGAGTACCAGAACAAAAAGTTATGATAACCGAGATGAAAACAGATCTGGGAATTTGAGATATGTGAGCTCTCAAAAGAAATTTGAAGCAAGCTGAACACATACATACATATATATGCATATACAGTATATATGCAGTATATATATACATATATATATATATATATATATATATATATATATATATATATATATATATATATATATATATATAAATATATATATATATATACTGTATATATATATATATATATATATATATATATATATATATATATATATATATATATATATATATACTGTATATGTATATACAGTATATATATATATATATATACATATATATATATATATATATATATATATATATATATATATATATATATATATAATGCTGTATATGTATATACAGTATATATATATATATATATATATATATATATATATATATATATATATATATATATATATATATATACTGTATATGTATATATATACATATAATATACTGTATATATATATATATATATATATATATATATATATATATATATATATATATATATATATATATATATTATATATAAACAAACCGATATCCGTATTTGCGTGCTCGAATTTCACATCAGTGAAGAGTATAGAAGCAGAACCACTCGTCATGACGCTATTAAAACTTCAGTTAAATGTCAGTCAATAATGATCCACGCTCAACCTTTATCACAATGACCACCAATAGCTGAGATCTCTTGGGAGAGGGAGGGGGAGAGGGAATGAGGGGGAGGGAGAGGGAATGAGGGGGAGGAGGGGGAGAAAAGAATGCCAATAGCCAGGCCATCAGCAGGTTGTTGGTGACGTCAGAGCGAGAGGGAGGAGGAGATACACAGAGGGTCATATAGGATGGGAGGGTGAAATATCGAGTAAGGAGTGGGGGGTGGGGGTGATATTGATATTATGCTATGCCATGGTCACGCAAATTGGGTTAGGGGAGGGGAGGAGGATGAACGGGTGGGGATCGAAGAGAAAAATGAGAAGGGAGAAAATGAGAATGGAGATAAGAGGAATGAGAAAGGGGTAAATGATAAGCGAGAAAAGGGAGAATGAGAATGGAGAGGAATGAGAAAAGGGAGAATGAGAATGGAGAGGAATGAGAAAAGGGAGAATGGAGAAAAGGGAGAATGAGAAAAGGGAAAATGAGAATGGAGATAAGAGGAATGAGAAAGGGGTAAATGAGAATGGAGAAAAGGGAGAACGAGTAAAGGGAGAATGAGAATGGGGAGGAATGAGAAAAGGGAAAATGAGAATGGAGATAAGAGGAATGAGAAAGTGGTAAATAAGAATGGAGAAAAGGGAGAATGAGAATGGAGAGGAATGAGAAAAGGGAAAATGAGAATGGAGAGGAATGAGAAAAGGGAAAATGAGAATGGAGATAAGAGGAATGAGAATGAAGAAAAGGGAAAATGGAGAAAAGGGAGAATAAGAATGGAGAGGAATAAGAAAA
>NC_090748.1:89785641-89786849 GCF_036898095.1 Palaemon carinicauda
TCTCATATATATATATATATATATATATATATATATATATATATATATATATATAATATATATATATATATATATATATATATATACAGTATACATACATATATATAATATATATATATATATATACAGTATACATACATATATATAATATATATATATATATAATCAGGCCTGTGTAATTTTCCCATTAATTACTTAAAAACAACACCGCTATTTTAAATTTCAGGCTTCTGTATATCACGAGACATATTACATGTTATTTTAATTGGTCATCAGAATCTTCAATGCTTTGAAAACCTCTACAAATATTTTGAAGATCAAATTTTAATATTCAATAAAGTCAAACAAGAAACATTCATAAGAGTGGTGACAATTTTGTTAAACACTAACTGTATCTATAGTGCATATTATATTAAAAAAAAAAAAAAAAAAAAAAAAAAAAAAAAAAAAAAAAAAGTCTAACGGAATTTTCCATAACTTACAGTAAACTTTCTAGATGATTTTGTATAGACTAAATAAATATATATAATCTAAACAAACATTCATAAACTCGTGTCTTCAACAGCATAAAATGCTTTTGTATAGGTTAACTAAATATATATTCTAAACGAAAATACATAGAATCTTGCCTTCAATAGCATGTTTCATTGTCAAATTATTTTTTATAAAAATTAAAGCGGATATCAATTTCGAATATCAAACCTATAGATCTCACAAAATAAAACTATAGTCCATTTCTTTTAGCGAGTCATATTTGCACCGACTCGCAACGGTGCCCTTTTAGCTCGGAAAAGTTTCCTGGTCGCTGATTGGTTAGAATTATCGTCCAACCAATCAGCGATCAGGAAACTTTTCCGAGCTAAAAGGGCACCGCTGCGAGTCGGTGCAAATATGACTCGCTAAAAGAAATGGACTATAGTACAACATAGCAGACCGTTTATTCTGGTAAGACCTTGATGCAAAAGATAGTGAGAACATAGAATCTCAAGCAATTTGGTTAATCAGCTAACTAATTGACATTTCAAGAGATTGATGTCCAAATCAGGCAAACGGCATCTTGCTTTTCCAATTAGGGTTGTAGCTTGGATAATAATAATAATAATAATAATAATAATAATAATAATAATAATAATAATAATAATAATAATAATACGGATTTTTTTTATCCAACAATATAAGATGAGTCAGCTGCTGAAGACCTGACAGGA
>NC_090748.1:89787349-89842349 GCF_036898095.1 Palaemon carinicauda
AAAGTGTGTGTATATATAATAAATATATATATATATATATATATATATATATACATATATATCATCAGGCCTGTGTAATTTTCCAATTAATTACTTAAAAACAATCTCTCTCTCTCTCTCTCTCTCTCTCTCTCTCTCTCTCTCTCTCTCTCTCTCTCTCTCTCTCTCTCTGTATGAATATATATATATGTGTGTGTGTTTATATATATATATATATATATATATATATATATATATATATATATATATATATATATATATATATATCATAAGGCCTGTGTAATTTTCCCATTAATAACTTAAAAACAACCCCGCTATTTTAAATTTCAGGCTTCTGTATATCACGAGACATATACATGTTATTTTGATTGGTCATCAGAATCTTTAATGCTTTCTTTGAAAACCTCTACAAATATTTTGAAGATCAAATTTTGTTATTCAATAAAGTCAAACAACAAACATTCATAACAGTGGTGACAATTCTGTTAAACACTAACTGTATTTATAGTGCATATTATAAAAAAAAAAAAGTGTAACGGAATTTTCCATAACTTGCAGTGAACTTTCTGGATGCTAATGTATAGACTAACTAAACATATATATATATATATATATATATAATATATATATATATATATTATAAACGAACATTTACAAACTCGTGCCTTCAACAGCATAAAATGCTTTTGTATAGGCTAACTAAGATATATTCTAACGAAAATACATAGAATCTTGCCTTCAATAGCATGTTTCATTGTCAAATTATTTTTTATGAAAATTAAAGCGGATATCAATTTCGAATATCAAACCTATAGATCTCACAAAATAAACTATAGTCCATTTCTTTAGCGAGTCATATTTGCACCGACTCTCAGCGGTGCCCTTTTAGCTCGGAAAAGTTTCCTGGTCGCTGATTGATTAGAATTATCTTGTCCAACCAATCAGCGATCAGGAAACCTTTCCGAGCTAAAAGGGCACCGCTGCGAGTCGGTGCAAATATGACTGGCTAAAAGAAATGGACTATAGTACACACATGGCAGATCGTTTATTCTGGTAAGACCTTAATGTAAAAATTTTTGAGAACATACAATCTTATGCAATTTGGTTAATCAGCTAAGTAATTGACATTTCAAGAGATTGATGTCCAAATCAGGCATTAGGAATTTTTTCTATCCAACAATATAAGATGAGTCAGCTGCTAAAGAACTGACAGGAAAAAGTTATTAAAAAAATGAATGAAATTATCGGTAAATTTCCTCAATAAGGAGTGATCCCCAAAAATCTTTGAAAGACCATATAAGCCAATTTTGAGCAACTGAAGAAGAAACCGGATATGTTTCTCTAAAATGAATTTGCAATCAGGAATGATACCTAGAATTTGAAATGAATTAAGTTTAGTTAAAGTAACATTCTGTAAGAAAATATTTGGGAGGGGAGGATCGTATGTCCTAGACCTACATGCTTTGAGTTTCGTTAAGTTTAACTTCCTCCCTAATATTTTATAACATTGCACTACATAAAAAAAGTCATTTAGCGATGCAGATTTGCACCGACTCGCAGCGGTGCCCTTTTAGCTCGGAAAAGTTTCCTGATCGCTGATTGGTTGGACGAGATAATTCTAACCAATCAGCGATCATGAAACTTTTCCGAGCTAAAAGGGCACCGCTGCGATGTCCAAATCTACCTCGATAAAAGAAATGGTCTATAATTATGCTATATCTCTTCAAGGGGTTCAGCAATACCAGGTTGCCGTAGAGGATTGAATCCAATAGACAAGTAAATAACATTTTAAAGGAAAAGTCAAAAGCAAAATGAATGCTGCTATCATATACTGGAAAAATTCTTGAGCAATCTAACAACAGTTTGTACTATCAGACAACGCCCTACAAGATTAAATTATAAGCCTAGATAACAACTCTGTACCGATACCTATACTCAATTTATTTTAGTGAGGCATATTTGCACGGACTCGCAGCGGTGCCCTTTTAGCTTGGAAAAGTTTCCTGATCACTGATTGGTTAGAATTATCTTGTCCAACCAATCAGCGATCAGGAAACTTTTCCGAGCTAAAGGGGCACCGCTGCGAGTCTGTGCAAATCTGCATCGCTAAAATAAATTGACTATAGTAACGTTCGTGATCTAGGCGTATCTCTTGCCTGTAACTTTTCTTTCTATTCTCAAATGAATAATGCATTAAAAACTGCTGGTTATCATCTTAGAAACATTACTTTTATAAAGAAGTACCTGGATGAACATTCTGTATAAAAAAAAAAACTTGTGATAAACTGTGTTATTACCAGGATTGACTACTGTAACTCCATCTACTACAATTTACCAAAAACTGCGACTTAAATTACAAAGCATAATAAAAAGAGAGCAAAACCGATAAAAGGTGTCCCACCATGAGAAGGGATCACTCTTACGCTAGTTGATTTACACTGGCTGCATATTAAAAAGCGATAATTGGTTTTGAAAATTTGTACGTACAATAACCCATCAAGTTCTCAGAACCGGACGTCCAAAATATCTAAAAGAATTGTTACATATTTTGCAGCCAAAAAATTGTGTTGACACGAGAATAGTTATACATGGTTTCAAACGATTGAAACCTAGATATACTGTATGTCTACTGTAGGTTCTAGAAGAATCTAGAGCCTTTACATATGCGGCCCCGAGACTACAATAAGCTCCCAATAAACATCCGAAAGACTGAAGATATTAAGGCTTTCAAGAGAAAACTGAAGACCTTCTTGTTCTTTCAATGCTTCGATAATGTAGATTTGACAACAAACGAGCAATATGTGGTGTGAAATGTTGAATGCTTAGGAACGAACATGATCAAATGACTGTGGAGCTCTGCAGAAAGTACGGTTTCCCTGCTGTATAGGACTAGAAAAACAGCCCTAGTAAATGGTTACCTACATGTTCAGTAAATAACAGTCTAAAATTTTAAGGTCCTTATTCATAAAAAACAAACTGCCTGCAGACTCCGTATGGTTGCATTTTGTAAATTGAGATCATAAGTATTTAGGACATCTCGTACCGGTATATTGCCTCAATAGACTATATTTTCATTACTTCAATCATGGAGAGGTCATCATATAGGTATTTTCATCGTAACTTTATTCATTAACTCTACAGAAAGTAATGTTATGAACGCTCGTAACCCGAACTAAATATCCAGTAGTCTACTTGTCAAAGGCTTAATCAAAATCTGATAAGAAATCTTTTTATTATTCCTTAATGAAGTTTTAAGTATCATGGTTTTCTTTCGCTACACATCTTGGCTTTACTAAAGCAAACTAACCACAATGATTCAGTGTTAGTCAGTCTAAGTATTGGTCAGCCTTTCCGCAACTTAATTCCTGTGTAAACAAAAGGTTCTAAAACTCCTTTGTTACCACTTATTAAGGTTACCTTGCGAAAAAGCTATCCCTTATGTTGGCTATAAAGTCTATTGAAAATTGCATAAAATTACCAGAAAACTTGATCGTTTAACGGAACTTTTATTTTTTCTCTCCCTTTTCCCCTATGACTACAGTAATGTTCATTACTCTCAACGGCGAAGCCAAGAATGTAGCCAAGAATAATCAGGATTGATCAGTACATAGGAATTAAAATACGAGAAAGTATTGGGAAAATATAATAGATGATGCTGTATAATAAGTATACGTGAAACCGTATATAATTAGATAAAATTCAACAATACGAAGCACTGGACCACCATGTCCCATCGATATAAGTTTGAAAATGTAGCCAATAATCAGGCTTGATCAGTACATAGGAATTAAAATACGAGAAAATATAGGGAAAATATAATAGATGATGCTGTATAATAAGTATATGTAATACCGTATATAATGAGATAAAATTCAACAATACGAAGCACTGGACCACCATGTCCTATCGATCGAAGTTTGAAAACAAGAGCACCATGACTTTCACGGCACTCAAGTCAAGACCATTATGGACTGATTCACACCTGACACTCACACTCACGTTCACGCAATTGATCGCGCTCAAATATTCTTTAATGATAAACAGGCAGTATTCAAACCATCCAGTCAATCATTTTCGCTCAACTCCAGTCACGGTCACAGTCAAGCTCACGATCAAAGCAAGAGATATTTTGAACGTGCTCAAACTTGAGCGAGAGCTATACCCGCTAATTCTAGAGCCAAAAATCTCACATAGTTCACTAATGCCAACACAAAACAAACTGAGCTCAGGAGAGCTTGAGCGGCATATGTGAACACATCAGTAAAATGAGCTGAGTGAGAGCTTGACCGTGACTTGGGAGTGAGCGTGAGTGTCAGGTGTGAATCAGCCCTATAAGAGCTTCGTATTCGTACCCAGAAGCTCTTGGAGTTGCTGTGCCACACCAACTATTAAAAAATGAGCTAACGGCAAGAAACTATAAGTTATTAATTTATCAATCGTAGATATTTATTCAGTGTGTTCATGAGCGCATAAAAATAACTTTAACAGTTATATATATGAAAAAGATTAAGGAACATTAAACATAATTTGTATTAACGTACGAGCGTCGCCTTTAATATATTCAATTAAAATAAAAGCACCAAACTGGAAAAAAATGAGAGAAATCCCTAATTATTAGCGAGTCCCAATAACAATTTAACACGTTAAACATTGTACATTAACTATTCTCAAAATGCCTTGAAAATTGGCTTCGCCACTTGGCATCTTTCGCGGAATATTTACTTAGCTGATATATCTTATATCTAATGTCAGTTAATTAAATTATAAATCAAGCCTTTTGAATCCTGAGACTATGCAAGAAAAACTCGAATATAGAAAGACCTACTTCGATTGCATTGGTTATTTCTAGGCATTTTAGCACGCACGCACGCACACACACACACACACACACACACACACACACACATATATATATATATATATATATATATATATATATATACACACATATATTATATATTATATATATACACATATATATTATATATATATATATATATATATATATATATATATATATATATATATATATTATACACATTATATATTATGTATATATACACACATATATATATATATATATATATATATATATATATATATATATATATATATATATATATATATATATATATATACACACAAAATAGACTATTGACGTATCTCACGTAATCAATTATGAAATTTATACTTCAAACGTTAAATACTGCATATTCACACAGTATAGCAATCAAACCGAAATGTGTTTAGGTGTTATTTGTAGAGTGAGGCAATTGTAAGTGTTTGTCTTGTGTGATCTATATATCCAAACCGTTTTCTGTGGAACTTGAAAGTATTTTTATGGGTTAATGCAAATGAACTCCAAACTTTTTGCTACTTAATTTGAACGTAACAGACTGGTGGAAAACCCTTTTGATTTAACAGTATGAGTAATAAAAAAAATCTATTTTTCTATCGATATACGAAAAATACGCTTACAATGTACAGCAGGCATTGGCGGTCGGAAGCATTTATGACCCTTTAGACCTATACAATCCAAAAATAAAAATTCCGATATTATGAGATGATCAGTTAAAATCTCTCTCTCTCTCTCTCTCTCTCTCTCTCTCTCTCTCTCTCTCTCTCTCTCTCTGTATGTATACACCCTTACTACACATTACATAATCCTGTGCATGGTTCCCTATGTAAATAAGAACACAAGTCAATAGATAGTTGTATGGGATTTGGGACCTCCACTTTCGGGTTACAACTGAGCGAAGAAAAAAGTTCCATGAAGTTCGACAGCTACACTATATGGAAGAATGTAAGCGGGGACCGAGATCAAGTAGAAGGATAAGAAGATGGTTGAAATGAAGCTGAAAAATGTCCCTTTAGCATTGCCTATAGTGGAAAATACTGGATGTATATCAAAAGTAACCCTAAATTTCCAAACAAACCAATTTGTTGATTTTTCTATATTCAAACCTTTACTAAAATTAAGTCTACCGAAATAATGTTCAAAGACCGGAAAAAATATTTAATATGCATCAAAGTCCTATAGAGCTAGTTTCCGCTTAAAGCGAGAATAGGATAATTTACAGTATCGACGTAAAATTAACATACTCTCGTGTAAATTTCACGGGAAAATGCCATAATTATCGTTAATGCTAAGGGAGCATGGTCCTAGTGCACCCCTACTTAAACCCCTGACAGAGACGCTCAGATCGAAAAAAAAAAAACACGTACGCGTAAAAAAAGAAAAAAAACATTAACCAAAAATAAAAGAAAAAAATAGGCTTGTTGGATGACGATCTGTACGGATTAAAGGGAGCTCTGTCATTCACATTGGGGAAAATTCATTTCGGAAAATAGTTTACATTAAATGTATTTCCTTCCGGCCTTTCAAAATAAACGCTGCTTGTTATCTTATCCTTTCCTTTAACAAGATTCTCCAAACTGTCTTATTTTACCCTTTTTCCGAATATTCTTTGTAGATAGCACTTACATAAAATTTGACAATAAATTATGTAAGGGAAATTTTCCTTACCGAATTTCAAGAAACGAGTCAGATTTGCCAGATATACAGAATTCTGACTTAATACCTACAGGTACAGAATTATCTGTAGCCGATGGTGAAACAGAACCACCCACTTTTACTGAGAACAGTGCAGTTCCAGAACCTGCTAATCCTAAGTTAGACAATGTCACTTTGCCTCCAAAAGCCAAGAAAAGGGGTAGACCTAAAGGATCAAACAATAATGTTCTGGGACTTCCAAAGAAAAAGCCAAGACTTGATAAACCAACTACATTCATCAAAAAATCATCTAATGACAGGGATCTACAGGTACTTGGCTACTTTGTAAGTGATAAAGATGCCATCTGTGCCATGCGTGGAAAGGTTCTCTTTGAAAATGCGGTAGAACAAAACCCTTCTTCTATTCCAACAGCATGTCTGGATGAAAATGTTTCAATCCACAAAATCCGCCGATATTTTGATTCAGACGGTTGGAGAGCTGTAGAGCATGTTTATGAAGCCTCAAGATTGTCAGCACGGTGGACGTGTGAGCTCTGTAGTCAGGATTTGAGAAAGATGGATTCTGTGGTCTGTGACTGTTGTCTTCAGTGGGTGCACCTTAAGTGTATTGGTAAAAGAACGCTCCCAAAAGGAAAGTTTTGGATTTGCAGAGACTTATGCCTAAAAACTCAAAGACAGCTGTATTTATTTTAATAATTAATTAAAATAATCGTTTTAATGATTTTTTTTAATTTGTAGTGAACAAGATTCAAAATTGTCTTTAAAATTATATAAATAAATTTCTTTTAAGTGTTTTGTAATTTATTTTATTTTATTGCCATTATTTATAATATTTACCGGCTAAATAAGCTTAAAAGCAGGTTTGTCTATTTTACCGGGACCGGCAAAATAAGCTTAAAAGTAGGTTTGTCTATTTTACCGGGACCGGCTTAATAGCCTCTTCCTTTTCAGTTCAATTGTGAGAGAGAGAGAGAGAGAGAGAGAGAGAGAGAGAGAGAGAGAGAGAGAGAGAGAGAGAGAGAGAGAGAGAGCCCGTAGCCTCAGGGGAGATAGACAGTAGCCCTGGGGGAGAGAGATTGAAGGACAGTAGCCTAGGGAGGTCAGTTGTCTAGGGAGAGATTGGGGACAGTAGCCTAAGGGGGTCAGATGTCTAGGGAGAAAAAGTGTGCCAGTACAGAGAGAGAGAGAGAGAGAGAGAGAGAGAGAGAGAGAGAGAGAGAGAGAGAGAGAGCCATTAGCCTCGGGAGAGGGAGAGAGAGAACTAGTAGTCTAGGGAGTGAAAACCTGTAGCTTAGGGGGAGAGAACCAGTAGCTAAGGGGGGGGGGAGGACAGAGAACCAGTAGCTAAGGGGGGGGAGGACAGAGAACCAGTAGCTAAGGGGGGGACAGAGAACCAGTAGCTTAGAGAGAGAGAGAGAGAGAGAGAGAGAACCAGTAGCCTATTGAGAGAGTTAACCAGTAGCCTAAGGAGAGAGAGAGAGAGAGAGAGAGAGAGAGAGAGAGAGAGAGAGAGAGAGAGAGAGAACCCGTAGCCTAATGAGAGAGTGAACCAGTAGCCTAATGAGAGTGAACCACTAGCCTAAGGAGAGAGAGAGAGAGAGAGAGAGAGAGAGAGAGAGAGAGAGAGAGAGAGAGAGAGAGAGAGAGAGCCACTACCCTAGGGAGGTATATACAGAAGTCTAGGGAGGTAGAGCCAATAGCCTAAGGAGATACAAAGCCAGTAGCCTAGGGAGAGGAGAGCCAATAGCCTAAGGAGAGGAGAGCCAATAGCCTAAGGAGAGGAGAGCCAATAGCCTAAGGAGAGAGAGAGAGAGAGAGAGAGAGAGAGAGAGAGAGAGAGAGAGAGAGAGAGAGAGAGAGAGAGCCACTACCCTAGGGAGATATATACAGTAGTCTAGGGAGGTAGAGCCAATAGCCTAAGGAGATACAAAGCCAGTAGCCTAGGGAGAGGAGAGCCAATAGCCTAAGGAGAGACAGCCAAAAGCCTATGGAGAGACAGAGCCAGCACCCCTGGGGAAACGAAAGCTCCAGAGAGAGAGAGAGAGAGAGAGAGAGAGAGAGAGAGAGAGAGAGAGAGAGAGAGAGAGAGAGTCAGTAGCCTGAGAGTTTGAGAGCCAGTAGCCTGAGAGCGAGACAGAGCCAGCAACCCTGGGGAAACGAAAGTTCCAGAGAGAGAGAGAGAGAGAGAGAGAGAGAGAGAGAGTTATCTTCAACAACAACTAGCTAAGACAGAAATATTAAACTTTCTTGATCTCAAAACGAATTATTGACCATCATATTTGGACTAAAGTGAATAAACTCAATTGCAGACCTACACTATTACAATTTACATCATGTACCTTAGCAAACTAATACAGTTAGGTATGAACTAAACACTGTAACAACCTAATGATCCATTTTAAAATACTGTAAACGCTTGTTAAAACACTCACCTTCCAAAAACATTCGATGTGGCGAAACGTAACTGGAGTACAATTGGTTGGCTTAGGAAGTGACGCCTTGTCTTTTTATTCGTCAAGTCGTTGCCTGTTATTGATCTTAACATTAACAGGTAGATTCTTAGGTCTCTTGTCGCAACTCTGAATGGCGTTTCACGAATTTCTTTCAATATCCTTAAATCACGGGCGGGGAAAGATTCATTAAAGGCCTATTTACACAGGCCTAGGTAGAGGGTCATCACCCAAACACGGGTTGAGAATTAAATTGAAGCCTATGTCTAGGTTATTACGATAGCCGTTGATTACTGCTTAAGACACCGAAAAGCTATATATGTCCTTTCCTTCTGAGACGTCTATATAATTTTTCCACGTTTACTGTTAACACAAAATAATTCTTCAAATGAAACGTTTTTTTATCTTGTTACTATAGTCACCGTTTGCCTAATAGGCTTACCATAGCTGTTAGTGCGAACTAAAAATAAAACACTGGTATTACACATATTTCTAAGTACATCGTTACGTTTGCCTTCAGTTTCGTCTGTCAAGATCTTTTTCTAATTCAATAATTATTCTTACGATGGTCACAAGTTTTTTCAGAGGACAACACCACCTTTCGATGAAACTTCTTACTGGCTACTGTTCCGTTCCGTAACTTCTGTAAGTTCTGTGTTTCTGTCCTACGTGGCCAACGAGAGATTGACCCCTTCCGTGCGACCATTTTTCACAGATTTTCGTTCCTTAACAGATTGGATAGATCAATGCTATGTCTGCTCTTTGGTATAATTATCAATTTGCTTTGCATAGATAAATCCAAACTCTATGGGTACAATTATTTAGATTCAAATTACCAGTTTATATGCATTATATTATTTAGTTAAAAGTATCAATAGAAACTATTGAACGTACGATGAACGAAAATAGCGGGAGAGGGAAGCAAAATCATGTTTTGTTGTCCTCCTTTGCTATGCCAACCGATGACACGGAGTTGCCAAACGCTCAATTCTGTTTGGCTGCCGGTCGCTCTGGAAACTTATCGTACAGTGTCATGCAGATACCTGATACATCAGTAGTCTCATACAAAATTCATTTATGCGTGTGCAAATGGCAAAGACGTGCAAAAGTACTTTTCCTCAGAGACCTTGATAATATATTTAGTTCTAATTATTGGAAGACAGCGTAAGCAGGTCACAGTAGCTGACTTTAAAGTATAGATGGTTAAGTTTGTTTCGTTTCTTTAACTTTGATACATTTACAACCACAAATATTATTCAGTTATTGTGAACGGACTCAAAATCATGCTCTCACGCAATTTCACATTTTTATGTTCAGACATTTATCTATAGTCGACCACAGCGTCACGAAGGATTTAAAAAGTGCACGTGTGTTGCGACTAATTTCGCGACTAGTTTGTGCATTCTATAATGAACCGGATTACTGTAATTGATATTATTATTATTATTACTATCCAACCTACAATCCTAGTTGGAAAAGCAAGATGCTATAAGCCCAGGGGCTCCAACAGGGAAAAATAGCCCAGTGAAGAAAGGAAATAAGGAAATAAATAAATGAAGAGAACAAATTAACAATAAATCATTCTAAAATAAGTAACAACGTCAAAACAGACATGTCATATATAAACTATTAATAACATCAAAAACAAATATGTCATAAATAAACTATAAAAAGACTCATGTCCGCCTGGTCAACAAAAAAGCATTTGCTCCAACTTTGAACTTTTGAAGTTCTACTGATTCAACCACCCGATTAGGAAGATCATTCCACAACTTGGTAACAGCTGGAATAAAACTTCTAGAGTACTGCGTAGTATTGAGCCTCGTGATGGAGGTGTTTTAAAACTACATATACGGAGTTTCCATGTCAAATTTGTACTTAAATAACTAGTTTAAAATACCAGTCTAGATTACCAATGTGCTCACATCATCACATGGATCTTTGGACCTTTCCATTATCACATATAAGGCAATAAAACTGTCTTATATAACAAGGTGTTCACTGGCATTGTATTTGTTAACATCACGTGTATTAATATATAGTATATTCTAATGCAGTTTTCACATGCATATCAATAGAGCCTCTAAAGGTTGCAAGAAAAATAATGTTTTAATTTTCTAAATGGAACAGTACATTATCATTTTCAAATAGTACAGTATCGAATTCTTTGGGTTTTTATTGCATCCTGCGTTTCCAACTAGGGTTGTATCTTAAATGATAATAATAATAATAATAATAATAATAATAATAATAATAATAATAATGTTTCTGCGTGATAAAGCTTAACACACTTTAAACAATTTTAAGATTTTTTAAGCGTAATTTATCCCTTTCGTATGATATTTCACGTATTCTCGTAAGCAATCATTGCAATTCTCTGCTTACAAGGACAGCATCATCGGCATACTCTAGGTCTGCTAAATTCCTATCACCAATCCAGTCCAATGAAGATGATTAGAAAATAAGACAGAGATGATGAGAACGGAGTATGCAATGTAAGATGAAATATCATTGGAAGGAGAAAGGATTAACGAGGTAGAATCATTTAAGTATTTAGGAACTGTGATCTCTAATACAGGGACTTTAGAATTAGGTGAAAGATTAAAAAAAAAGCAAATCATACAATGGCTAAGTTAAGTAAAATTTGGAAAGCAAATCGCCTAAAATTACATATAAAATTCAGACTAGTGAGATCGGTGTTACTCTATGGACATGAGTTATGGTATGACAATGAAGTAATCTCCAATAGATTTAGTAGATTTGAGAACAACACCCTCAGAGGGATATTAGGAGTAAAATGGCAGGATAGGATTAGAAATGAAACTATAAGAGAGATCACTCGAGTGCCATATGGGGACGAGATGATGATGAGGGGTAAATGAAGATGGTTTAGGCATACTTTTCGCACATCCCAAGAGAGATTAGTTCACCAAACGTTCAGCTGGGCTCCACAAGGCACTAGAAGAGTTGGTAGACCCAGGCCTACATGGCTGAGGACCATGAAGCGCGAATTAGGAGATGATAAATGGAGAAGTATTGAATTAGAAGCTCAAGATGGAGATGATTGGAAAAATCTAACCGAGGCCCTTCGCGTCAATAGGCGTAGGAGGAGGTGATGATGATGAATTTATCACTTTCAGACCACGGCACGAGAAAGCATACGCCCTTGTTTCAGCAAGGTCAACAATTGATTGTGCAAATCCATTGCATTTAATATTTATACCGAATCCCCTCCCCCTTCATGCTACATGATAGCAAAGAGAGAGTGAGTACTCATAATTTTCTGAAAAAAAAAAATGTAATATTTTTTATTGTAGTCAGGAAGATTTGTGATATCTAGTATTGTAGAGTACAGTATTTGTGCATATATTTGCTGACCTTGTGGAAGGAATGGTCTCTCTCTGTATATATATATATATATATATATATATATATATATATATATATATATATATATATATATATATATATATATATTCAAATAAGCCATATATATTTTTGATATATTAATGTCTGGATTCTCTTAGCGACCTCGGGATAAGAGCCCCAGGCGAAATCACACAAAGACAAGAGCTTGTGACCGGCCGGGAATCGAACCCTGGTCGGCAAGCTTGTATAGACAGTGACTAAACCACTTGGCCACGAAGATATATATATAAATATATATGGCTTATTTGAATATGAAAAACACGTCTAAATGTGCAAAATTGTTCATATATATATATATATTTGACATTTTGCCAGCGAGGTGATGATATGGCCAAACCCCAGACAAGAATTGAGATGCCCGAGGCCTTTGTCCTGCAGTGCACTAGAAAAAGTTGCATTAGTTATGCAGTGTTCCCAGTGGAAAAATAATGAAAGTATCCCATTGGATACCAAGATTTTCAGAAAAGTATCCATGTCCGTTAGAAATGTATTCATAAAGTATATAGGCTGTATAATTCATCCTAATACAGGTTTACAAAGGTTTATATACTGCATTTCAAAATATGCCGCTTGTATAGACACATTACTTTAAGAGAAGAGCTGGCAGTTTTCATGATCTTTACAATCATTAGGCTTTTGCATTTCCTTTATAGAAATATTTAAAGAAAATAAAAACTTATTTCATGTTACTATTTATATTTAATCATTCAATTCATCTAAATAAATTCAACACACCATGAATTTACACTTTTACTAATCATGAATAATATTAGGTACAAACAAAATACATAGACAACAACAACAACAACAACAATAACAATAACAATAACAACAACAATAACAACAACAACAATAACAATAACAACAATAACAACAACAATAACAACAACAATAATAATAATAATAATAATAATAATAATAATAATAATAATAATACGAAAGTTAATATCTACTGAGACTCAAATGCAGCTTTTGCAGAATTTAGCATTGTTACACTGGGTTCCCAGTCAAAATAATGAATGTCATAACCCTTTTCTTTTGTTAGAAGAAGGCCATTCAAACACTTTGTATTTAGCCTGTCATAAGTATCGGTCTTAATCAGCTTTACCTGGGAAAAAATCATTTCCACTGCTGCTGAGGAATGGGGGAGTACTAGTAAGTCTAACATTAACCCACATAATTTTGGGAACATTATCTCTCAGTCACTATGCTTAGCTTTTGCAACAGAGCACCAGAACTCTACGGGGTTATCTGTATCCTTTAAGGAAGGGAAGGACACAGTGTAAAATCCGGACGTCGGACGTCGGATGCCGTCCGGGGGAATAGAAAACCGCTTATATCACCGGTAAGGCGCCATAATACACCACTTTTTTGACACTGGTAATTTTCACTGATACTTTCTGTTATTTCCTGAATAAATGTTCGAAAAATATTGATTTATTTTCATTTTATTGAGAATAATCTCAATCGGACGTCAACATTACACTATTTAACTGCCCACTATTTTATCCTAACCTAACCAACCTAACCTAACCTAATGATCACACCTTATTATGGGGAAAATGACACTCATCAATTAAGTGTCAAACATAGATCAAACACTTCATACCTACATCTTTGAATTTTCTACCAGCCAGCAATTGCCATTTTGTAATATGTTATAGTATTTGTCAATATTTTTTACCGTAACACAGCCGGGTAAATTCTTATCTGTGACTGCTGATTGGCGACGTCCGGCTTTTATCCTAACAGGGTGAAATAGCGGGCAGTTAAATAGTGTAATGTTGACGTCTGATTGAGATTATTCTCAATAACATGAAAATAAACCAATATTTTTCGAACATTTATTCAGAAAATAACAGAAAGTATCAGTGAATATTACGTCACAAAAAAGAGGTGTATTTTTGCGTCTTTCCCGGTGATACAAGCGATTTTCTATTCTTCCGGACGGCATCCGACGTCCGACGTCCGACGTCCGGATTTTACACTGTGCCCTCGAGCCGACATCATCTCACTTTGTCTCGCGGATCCACTCAAACTGAACCTTTTAGTGGTATCCCCGTAGAGTTTTGCCATCATGTCCGTCTTCCACATCGGAGATTGGGCATGGAACCTGTTTCCAAGAAGCCGACCGACACTGCAGGGACTGATACGACGAACCTGACTGTGACTACGACTGTTGTATGTCGTACCAGAAACGAAGAGCCCACCTGTTCAACTCTGTGGGCCATCGAACCACGGACGTAGAAGACAAAACTCTGATAAATCATCATGTCAGATGCAGCTGCAAGGGGTGCAAAGTCGCCTCTATCAAGGCTCTAAAGCACATAGAACCGTCAAACCAGCTACCAGGGAAGCAACTACACTCCCTCCCAAAAAAAGGAAGGGCTCTGAACGCCCTTCACCAGTGCTAGTACCAGCCCCACCATCGCCATTAGTGACTCCAAGGACTGAGAGCTCAGCCTCGTCCCAGTCACTACCTTCGTCTCCTCAACAGTCAGTTGCAGTAGCAGTCACCTCTCCAACCTCAGCGCCTGAGTCCTCCAACGCCATGGAGACTGAATCTGCTGTGACTCAGGGGAACCATCCCATGGACTGCAACTGCACTGACTGCCTTACTGAACTCCTCCAAGAAGCCTCTACTATTGCTGCCCGCATCCCAGTTTCACAGACCAAGAAACCACTGCTAAAGTTTCGACTCACCCAGACTGACAGCTCCATCTCTTACGCCACAGTTGTTGCCATGGCTGCAAAGCCTGGCATGCAACTATCAGCTCGTCCCAACCGGAAGGGTGACCTCATAATCATCCCCAAGGACCAGGAAACAGCCAGTTCCCTTCAGGAGGAACCAGCTCTCACACTGCTTGACCCTGCCTTGATACAGAGGAAAGCAGTCATCACAAGATACCCAATCTCCATCGCTACTTCATGCAGCAACATTGACAAGGCAGTGCGTTGCATGAGCAGGAATGACGTCCCAGTCAAAAGGTTGATTGCTCGTTCATAAGTCCAGTGCCTTCCTCGCTGGATCTAGGGGTCTGGGGGACATTCCCCATTGAAGATTATACGCCTGAACCCCTTAGAATCTTAGATGCTTCTGCTGCCAGAGATACAGCCACCACAAGGAAGAGTGCAGAGGTCCTATCATCTGTGGAGTTTGCAGCCAACGTCATTGCACAGAAGTGTGTATCCAGGCCCTCAAGGACGCGAAAGACACTAGGCCAAAGTGTCCCAACTGCTCCAAACCTCACTATGCCTGGAACAGGTGCTGCCCAGAGAGACTAAGGAGGATAGCTGCCATGAAAAGCACTTCCTCCCTCAAATAACCAAAGCCACCTGTAACCCAGCCTGCAAAGGACCAACGACCTCCTCGTCAGAGAAGACAACGTAAACCACCCACTGTTCCTGTACCAGTACCTGCCAACCAGCTGCAACTAGCACCTCCTTCTCAACCTACATCCTCAAACCCACCTCCTTCTCAACCTACATCCTCAAACCCACCTCCTTCTCAACCTACATCCTCAAACCCACCTCCTCCTCAACCTACATCTTCAAACCCACCTCCAACCCTGGCTCAACAACTTGAGTCACTAACCTTGGAAGACCTCATCCCTATCGCCTTCAAGATCCTTACCAGATCCTGTCCTTAACCACGACCTCCAACTTCGTGCAGTTTCTGCAACAATTCCAGCTTCCAGCCACCGAGCAGGGATAAGCTTATTTGCTTAAACCTACTCCTTTTCTCTCCTACTAAAGAAAAAAACTTCTCTCCTCTCCCAGTCTCTCCTACTTAATGGGACTTAGTGCTATAACCACTTTTTTTCTCTGACTGACAGACTCTGTCTGATAACCTTTCCTTTCGTGGACCTAATGAGGAGTCTCTCCTCCGGGTCACTTCCCTCACTTCCACGTCAGATGCTTAAATCCCTCTTAAAGTAACTTACCCCCCCTTTTGTATGTTCCAGTAACTTTGTTAAATTCACCCTTTCCTTTTTAATGCTGCAGTATCGGCCTCCTTTGGGAGACCACCCTTCCAAAGTAATATGCTCTTACGGGCTGCCCAACGACAAGAGCCCGTGTCATGTCATTGGCATGGCAATCTTGTCATCATCATCATCCCTAAAGCTTATATGCCTCTTTCAAAGGTGATTAAAGTAAATTTCATTAAATTCACTTACCGGGCTGCCAACGCTAGAGCCCGTGTCTTGCATAAGGCAAGGCAATCTTATACATACATATATTTCTAAAGTTTTTTTTTTTTCTTTTTTTTATAAATATTGTTTCCGAAGAATAGAATTACCAAAACCCCACACATGTGGTGTGCATAAAACAGGATTCTTTTTTTATGTTTAAGAATAGCACAAATGTGGCAGCCTTCAAGAAAAACCTGAAGACTTATCTTTTTAGAAAGTGTTATAATAGTGACCTGAGAACTATTAAGCCTGAATACAAATGCTAGCGAAATAACTGATAAGATACAGAGCAAAATATTAACTGGAATTAAATTATTTTTTTCACACACCAAGGCCCGCCTGAACAGACTTTTAGTGTCTGACGGAGGGCGAGAAATAAACCCGTAAAAGTAAAAGTAAAGTAAGTAAATAACAACACCAGTGATAAAATACTATAAATACTCAACGGTCAGTCAGCAAAGAAACACCGTAATTTACATCAGATTTTTTTTTTCTGTTCACTACTCATATTTATCATCGATTTCCGGGTTCTAGAATATCACACTTACTTTACACTAATGACCTACAAATGACGAAAAATTGAGATAGTCTACATTTAGGTAAGAAACGAGAATGGTGAAATCAGATAACATTATTATTATTATTATTATTATTATTATTATTATTATTATTATTATTATTATTATTATTATCATATTTTTATTTTTTATTCTTTTTTTTAGTGCAGTTTCACCTTCACACTTCTCGTCTAATTTGTATATATATATATATATATATATATATATATATATATATATATATATATATATATATATATATATATATATACAGTATATATAACTTTCAAATTATCTTAGTATTATTATATGAAGCCTGTTAACGATGGTTCTTTTATCAGAAGAAATTGAGAGTATGGTCCTAATTATTATTATTATTATTATTATTATTATTATTATTATTATTATTATTATTATCCAGGATATAACCCTAGTTGGAAAAGTAGGATGCTATAAGCCCAAAGGCTCCAACAGGGAATATAACCCAGTGAGGAAAGGCAGTAAGGAAACAGATAGAAGTGTGACTGAGTGTACTCTCAAACAAGAAAACTCTACCCCAAGACAGTGGAAGACCATAGTACAGAGGCTATGACACTATCCAAGACTAGAGAACAATAGTTTGATTTCGGAGTGCTCTTTTCCTAGAAGTACTACTTACCATAGCTAAAGAAAATTTTCTATCCTTTGTTGCTTACTTAGTGGAAAGTAGCCACTGAAGCTGTTAAAGTGCAGCAATTAAATCCTTGAGTGAAGAAGAATAATCCGGTTATCTTAGCGTTGTCAAGTGCGCGAGGAAAGAGTGAAATGTTTAAAGAGTAGACCAGACTATTCGGTGTATGGGTTGACAGAGGAAATGACCCGTAACCAGAGAAGGATCCAACGTTTATAACCTCCTGAAGGAAACAACGAATGAGTATTTTCGACATTCATCAACCAATATTGATATATCCTATTGGACTACAGGAAGAAACAACTCTTTTCACATCCTTTGGACGAAGCAAGGTTTATAGTTCATAATCCATAGACCTAGCGCAAAAATAAAATCTTGTCTCTAAAATATGTAAGGCACGACGATCTAGGGAAAATTGAAGTAGTGACAACCCTTGCGGCAAAAGATAAAAACAATTATGAATATGCATCGGCTTGAAAAATGGTTTTTTGCAATCTTTTAATCACTAAAATGAACGTTTGGAAAGTTCTGCACTGGACCAACGATTTTTTGGAAAGGCTTAACCTGGGACTTTGGCCATTTGGTTATCCTATTGGTCTCTTTCTTGGAACTGTGAGGAAGTATATAATACTGAACCCCCTGGCTAGTAGCCTACAACAGTAAAGTGTTAGCCTTGCATTCGCAGGGGCAGCTCAAGATAGGGAGTCCTTTTTTGGAAAGGCTTAACCTGGGACTTTGGCCATTTGGTTATCCTATTGGTCTCTTTCTTGGAACTGTGAGGAAGTATATAATACTGAACCCCCTGGCTAGTAGCCTACAACAGTAAAGTGTTAGCCTTGCATTCGCATGGGCAGCTTAAGATAGAGAGTCCTTCTCAAGTAAATGCTGTTTACTTGAGCGGTTACTGTTGTGCTGTAGGGATGGTGTTAGGCTTGCTCGGCTGATGTTTAGATGGAATTAATACTGGAACTAGACACCTTTAACATTATTACTTGTAAAACACACACACACACACACACACACACACACACACACACACACACACAGAGTGCTTAGAGTCCTAATGAGGGTTCTCTCTCTCTCTCTCTCTCTCTCTCTCTCTCTCTCTCTCTCTCTCTCTCTCTTAGTTTTCCAATCATACGTCTATGTTTTTAGTCTCTAAGCATAGACGTATAATTGGAAGACTGTCTTAGACGTATAATTGGAGAGAGAGAGAGAGCGAGAGAGAGAGAGAGAGAGAGAGAGAGAGAGAGAGAGAGAGAGAGAGAGAGAGAGAGAGAGAGAGAATGCGCGTTGAATGTTTCGTTAGGACTTTAGGCACTAAAAGCATAATATTTATAACGGGAAAACTGAGCCACTTTCATTACATGCCTTTTCAAAAATCTTTGCTCTTACTATTTCAGTGATGTTGATTTACACTAAGTACATTTCAGTTTTTTATTTGATTGTATTTTATTTGTTAAATCCTTATTTTTATTGATTTCATAGTCTTATCATTTCTTCCTGACACAATTTACAGCAAATTTTAGGGTAAGCTGCTACACCTTGTTTTCCAACAGTCTTATGATGACAGTTTTCTTCAATGTTGCGCTGTGCACGAGAGAAAACAGTTTATTGGGTAACTAAAAGAGTCTCCACACAAGGCTATTCTAAATGTGGAAGTAGCTACTAGTAACTATTAGGGTTAACAAATTGGATGCCCAATGTATTTCTGAGGAGACCATCCCGGGCTTCACCCTATCAACTTTAGCTTTTTTTTCTGGGATAAAGAATACAGATTGTAGCCCGGTTTGTAGGTTGGCCAGGGCTCCAGCTACTAGTTGAGATATTACCGCTATAGAATATTTGTTCTTCAGAATGACCAGACAGTACTACATTTGATCCCTCTCTCTGGTTACTGCCCATTTTTATTTTGCCTCCACATACACCGAATAGTCTGGCCCATTCTTTCCACATTCTCCCCTTTCCTCATACACCTGACAACAGTGAGATTACCAAACAATTCTTCTTCGCTCAAGGGGTTCACTACTGTACTGTAATTGTTCAGTGGCTACTTTCCTCTTGATAAAGGTATATGAGATTATTTTGCTATGGCAAGCAGCTCTTCCAGGATAAGTACACTCCGAAATCAAACCATTGTTCTCTTGGGTAGTGCCATAGCCTCAGTAAGATGGTCTCCCACCATCAAGGAGTAGAGTTATTGTGCTCAGGGTACACTCGGCCAAACTATTCTATCTTCTTTCTCTTCATCATTTTTTTTATAGTTTACATATAAAGGGTTTATTTTAATGTTGTAACTGCTCATAAAACATTTTATTTTATATGTTTCTTTACTTCTCTTGTAGTTTATTCATTTCAGTATTTACTTTCCTGCCTGGGCTATTTTTCATTGTCGGAGCCCTTGGGATTCTAGAATCCTGCTTTGCCAACTAGGTTTGTTGCTTAGCTAATAATAATAATAATAATAATAATAATAATAATAATAATAATAATAATAATAATAATAATGATAATAACATGCTTAAATTACGTTTGTCTATGGCCACTGGTTGAAAGCCCATAGGATAATATTTATGGTTTTATTTCAAATATTAAATCAAATAAGGAATTTCATGCGGTACCTTTCAGGTCTGATAGCTTGTAAACTAATAACTTGATTTGACTTCCTTGCCTCATCGGCAAATCTCTTCTTGGTCTCACCAGCAAGACTCCATTGCAGCACCACCAAGTCTCTCCCTTGTCTCACCACCAAGTCTCTTCTCTGTATCTCCACCAAGTCTCTTTTCTTACCAGCAAGTCTCTCCCTTGCCTCGCCACCAAGTCTCTCCTCTGTATCTCCACTAAGTCTCTTACTTTTCTTACCAGCAAGTTTCTCCCGTGTCTCACCAGGAAGTCTCTCTTTTCTTACCAGCCTCATTAGGAAGTTACTCCCTGGTCTCACGGGCAAATCTCTTCCTGGTCTCACCAGCAAGTCTCTCACATTTCTCAACATCAAGCCTCTGCTTAGGTATCACAGGTAAGCCACTCCATAGCCTCAACATTTAATCTCCCGTGTCCCAAAAGCATTTCCTTGACAATTCATTAAGCTTCAGTCACCAATGCATTTAACTATACACCCAGTAGTTGGACAACAATGATGGGTCACTACATGAGACTAGTAGCTTCATCCTGAAGTCTTGTCCAGAACTGAAATTTGAAGATATGAATACTGGATACACACACATATATATATATATATATATATATGTATATATATATCCATATATATATATATATATATATATATATATATATATATATATATATAGATAGATAGATAGATAGATAGATAGATAGCTAGATATGTGTGTGTGTATGCATGTGAGTGTATTCATACTGTATATATACCCTTCTACTCCATCTCTTTCTTTCACCTACTTTTTCTTTCTGATGATCTTGCCGGACCTCCTTTCATATCCTCCAATCCGTATGTTTTTTCTTTTACTAAGAAGAAGCGGGAACGATCAATTCCTCTAGGCCTCATAAGATGAAATATAATCTATCAACTTTTGCTATCTCAGCTGAGGTTATAATACATGGATCTTTAAATAAGTTACACAAAATTAACGTAAAAAGCTATTTGTATTTAGTTTAATAAAACGAAACAGAAACAAGAGACCATTGGTCTATACAATATCGAAAGTGTTGTGATGTTACAGACTGGGCTAGGGAGCAATAGGCCTACCTCTTGAAAGACGGAGCTCATTTAATTCGTTGAAAAGGGCACCAGAGTTGAATTGATTTCACATATATTTTTTTTTATATCTCACTGTATTGCAACGGGTGCTATGTAAAGAATAATGAAAGAATTATAGATAAATTATAAAAAAAAAACTTACACTAGAAGCACAAAAAGATGAATATAGGAAACGAACTAACCTAATAATAATGAAAACAACAACAACAACAACAACAATAATAATAATAATAATAATAATAATAATAATAAGCCTTTTATTTCAAGAAACCATAGCAATCTGCTCACCTGTTTAAATGAACGATTTAGTTATAACTTCAAACCTAATGCTCGAAGTTTTCTGAGTTCTGTGAAAAGAATTTTTTCGCTTATTTGACAAGCCCACTTTAGCATCATGTATATTGGCTGAAGATAAAACTATGGCATTTTGGGGAATCTACGCATTAAATTCTAGGTTGGGAGGGTAGCAATTTTTTTTCTACCTCTTAGGACTTGGGCCATCCCGTGGGTGATTAATAGAATTTTTAGCGATACATATCAAAATATGAAGGCGAAGGCAACAAAAGGCTATTACAACACCAATATCTTAATCTCTGAATAAGAAAAACCGAAAGCTCCAAGATGACAACCGAAAATAGGCTAGTAGGCCTAGTAGTACCAGAATTCTGCATGATTTCTGAGTTACCAATACTGCAAAACATTAATACCTTCGATACATTAATTTGAGGGCTAGACGTCATCAAACTGTATTGGTATGAAATATTCACCCAAAAGCATTGAACAGGAGACAAAGGGCTCGTAACTAACAGGTTCGTGATCTGAATGAATTTGACATCACCGAAGCTGTGCTAAATATATAGGATGCTTTGGTATTGAATTTGTATTTTTTTTTTTTACATTTTTGTTAATCAACTGTAATTCAGTTTGCTTACCGATTGAAATTCTAGGTAGAGTTTCTGAAGACCTTTTTCAGCATATGTCTGTCTGATTTGAAGCTGCTCCGATATTTTTCTAAGCTAATCAAAGGTTCACTCAACTGCCACGGTCTGTATGTCACGTTGCAAATCAAAATTCCGGTATCTGAAAAATTATATTATTGAGCTGAAATATTCAATTGTGTAATACGGAAGTTATTGGTTCGAACTTTTTAGATATATGGCCATTTGACTTTATAACAACCTAAAATTAAAGATGGTGTCAAGGTGAGGGAACTGTTAGTAGCCTGAATCATCTGTATTAAGTATGAAGCCTGCAATTTCATTTCAACAAAACAGAAAAAGAAAGAAAAAAGAAAGAAGGAAATGAATAAAACCGCCCTGAGACGTTATATCTTGTAATTTACAATGAATGTTTGACATAATTTTGGTCTATAGCTCTATCAACCCTGCTTTCAAACGAATATAATGATAATAATAATGATAGGACTAAGCAATCAAAACGATAATACATACTATGATCTCACACTAACCAAAGAAACTAATGAAGTTTCTACTTTTGATCTTATTAACGAGGATATAACCTTCGACATTAAAAATAGTATATTTCACACCAGCAGCCAAACAACAATGAAATATAAGATAATAATGATTTAGAACATAAGCAACTAATAAACATTTCGAAAAAAACACACTACCCGTGATGTATTTCACAAACAGTTTTTGACAAACATTTGAGAGAGAGAGAGAGAGAGAGAGAGAGAGAGAGAGAGAGAGAGAGAGAGAGAGAGAGAGAGAGATTGGCATATCTAAGTGATAATTATTATCACACAGTTGGAGTTTGGCACGCAATTAAAAAAAACAGCTATAAACTGACTCAGTTATCTCGGGAAAGCGGAAAACTGGAAACTTTAGACAGTATAGTCCGAGTGGCAGGGTTGCCAGGTTGGCCTTTTTCAGGCCAAAAAACTCAAATTTGTCCTTTGCAAAATTGATTGGCCTTTAGCAATATCATGGAAAAAGGGTGGCCTTATATACTATAATTTTTGTCCTTTTTTCTACTAATGGTTTGGCCCTTTAAAGCTACGGTTGATTAGAAGCTGGCCTTTTCTCATTTAGAAAACCTGGCAAAAGTTAACCGAGTCAGTGTATCTCGGGACGTTGGGGAAAGTAGTTCTATTGTGTAGTTCTCGTGTAATTCGCGCGTTTCCCTCTATCAGCTGCCGGTTGTGACATCACACTAACACAAGTTTTTATTATCGATAGTTAAATAAATTATAGTGAAAGGCATCGGATTTGAATTAATGTTGGTACGGACCGGCGGAGATGAAGTCTACTGACTGAGAGGTAAGTGATTTGAATCCAGAGTAATGTTTATAGGAAATATTTGCCTTATTAAATACTTTTATATTATGCAAATGACCTATTGTAGTACCATAATTTGGGGTTAGGTCCAAATTTCCCAAGGTTACAGAAAACAAATCGTCAGATATTAAATAAGACTCCTTCCATAGATGGACATTAAGAAATAAGTTACCTAGGCCTACCCTGCTTTAGTGATACAAGTACAAACTAATACTGTATATTTGATATTTGTATGTACTCCAAGTAGAAATAACTTACGTGTTTTCGATTATGATTTGATAAATGTATGTTAGTCTAATTGTAGACTAGGAACGAATTTATATTAGTCTAATTGTAGACTAGGAACGAATAACGATTGTTCTAATTGTGTAATTTATTATAACTTAGGAAGCGTAATCCAGGGTTTACGTTTCATTATGATATAATCTATAACTTAAACCCTGGATTCCAGAGGGTCATTTTAATTTCATTTAAATGCCCTATCACACGTATTGGCCATTAGGGTCAATGCCTCCGTATGGGCAAGTTATTTGCATCGGCCTAAGTTAATTAAACCAGATTTATGCCAGCACGAACCATTGCTTTCGTTCCTCGTAGGGGGGAGTCTTGTCGTCAGTGCTCTTCAAGTGGTACAATATTAACGCCACATTAGGTTAATTGCAGCGTCCTTTAGGGCACTTACTAATTAATCCTTCAACCAAGCCCGCCTCCGTTCTGGCTGTTCTTTAAGTTTGCTGCCCAACCTTTCATCTTTTACTTCGGCGTTTTCTCCCAGTTGCCCATAGGTATTGAGTAACATCCCAGGCCCTAGAGCCGATCCTTAAGGCGTATATTCATAAATTCAATCCAGTGCATGGGTTAAACTGAGCGTAATTATGTATAATAGGCCAGGTGTGAGAGTCTGGACGATCTCCCGGTCTCAGAATTCTCCTTGATAATCTGCGCATGCGCGAACATTACCGTTTGCCAGTGCATACGAGGTTGATGTTTTATTTTCCTGTAATGTTAGCGTGCGGAGCTCAACAATACCGCTTGCCAGTACATACGAGCTTGATGTTTTATTTTCATGCGAGCGAAGCGAGCTAATGGCGGAAAAGAACCATTATACAATGTCAAGGAGAATTCTGAGACCGGGGGATCGTTCAGACCGTCACACCGGCGTCATTCAAATCGACAGAAACTAATCCATAGGCTACTAATCAGAAACCGACGGTAACATTTGAAAACATACACAGCCTAACGTAAATCAGGGATAATCTACGAGGTTTAACTTTGCATTGAGTGGGATTCTAAATGGATGTTCCAATTTCTAAAAGTTTACCTTTCGTTGTCTTCTGCGAGCGATGTTTATTCTATTGGCCTTGGTTAACGGGTAGCTGCTTCGTTGTTTGATGGAAATACACGAGTAGGCTAGACGACGAATTTGGGGTGTTATCAACTAGATAATTCGCTAAGTTTGAATTTTACTTACTGGAAAACAAATCGGTAACCAATATATTGGCATAAAACAGCTCGGTAAATCACTTATTGTAACGGAAACAGCTCTATACATCACACATTGGAATGAAAACAATTCGTTAGATCACACAATGGAAGAGGAACGTCTTCTTCTTTCTTCTTTCTATCTTTAGTCCATGGGAGTGGACCCAATCTGTTTTTCTTAATGTCCGTTTATTGTGTCATCCTAATTATATGCCCTGCCCATATCCATTTCTTTATCATGCATGTTGTTAGAATATCCTCTACTTTTGTAACCTAACGTAAATCAGGGATAATCCCTTGTGTGGAATTGTGTGATCCACCAAATTAACCTAAACAAGGCTCTCGCCATGCTTCCAAACATCGGTTATAAGCTTCGGGTTTCAATATAAGATGTTTGTAAAAACTACTGCCATAACATTTCAAACGGCGATGCCTATAACTAATTCATTTAATTTTTAATATTCTAAGCATTTCGACTGTGTAGTTCTGCGGCAGTTTACCGAATGGCTTTGGCCTTGTAACTGTTGTTAGCTCTTCTGCCCCTTTTCCCATAATCAGCTGCACCTTGGGTTCTTATAAGATTATTGATATTTCATCCAACTGTGATGATAGAAAATAGAGATGGTTTTGCTCAAATGTTACATTAGTTACTTGGATGAGATACAATATCCACAGCACTATTTTCTTTTTATGGATCTTTACTTGCTAATGATTGTGTCGAGTATCATTACGGAAAATCAGGCAGCCCTCGGCAGTTTGGTTACACGAACCAGGTGCCAGAGTTTGAAAATAGAAACAAAATTATGTGGGATCATCTAACATATGCAGAAATGGGCGTCTCCAGAGACGGACTGTTATAAATGGGTACCAGCAGCCTGCAGACACCCCAAAAGAATTTCGCCCATAAGAAATGTTAGTCAAGATTTCTCAAATTATCAAAACTGAAATAGAGATGCAAGATTAATCGTATATGTTAGTTTGACTGTCGAAAAAAATGTTCTGTAAACTATCCCGCAAAAGGCCTCCCGAGAGCTATACGGCACCCAAATCTCTCTCTCTCTCTCTCTCTCTCTCTCTCTCTCTCTCTCTCTCTCTCTCTCTCTCTCTCTCTCCATATAGGCGCACATCAGTATTACTAACACATTCAGCCGCCTGTACAGGTCAAATGAGTAGTTTTGGAGAATAGTTTACTGAACAAAAGTTTTTCAGACAGTCAAGTTCTGTCATTTAATTTTAATTTTGCATCTCTACGTATATTTCTACATATGCTGGATGACCCCACATATGCCTACTCTCCAATATGTTGGTATCTCGTTCGCGTAACCATACTACCCTGCCTGTTTCTCTAGGAGATACATATTAATTTTTACCATATGTTCTCATATTTCAATAGTTGTTTTACATAACTGAGTCCCTTTGCTTCAATAGGTGTAGGAGGGGGTGGTGATGAGGGTGATGTTTTCCTCTGCTGAAAACTTTTCCGATAAATGGCCCATGACAGCGTATACAGCTTACAATTACTCACTGTTTTAAAGCTATGAATGTTTACTACATGATTTCTGATGATAAGATACGATTACCAATAATTATAAGGGAGTATAGTGATATAATGTGGATCTGTTGGCATATTTTTACGATTACCAATAATTATAAGGGAGCATAGTGATATAATGTGGATCTAATAGCATATTTTTACGATTACCAATAATTGTAAGGGAGCATAGTGATATAATGTGGATCTAATAGCATATTTTTACGATTACCAATAATTATAAGGGACTATAGTGATATAATGTGGATCTGATAGCATATTTTTTTCGATTACCAATAATTGGAAGGGAGTATAGTGATATAATGTGGATCTGATAGCATATTTTTACGATTACCAATAATTATAAGGGAGTTTAGTGATATAATGTGGATCTGATAGCATATTTTTACGATTACCAATAATTATAAGGGAGTATAGTGATATAATGTGGACCTGATAACATATTTTTACGATTACCAATAATTATAAGGGAGTATAGTGAAATAATATAGATCTGATAGCATATTTTTACAATTACCAATAATTATAAGGGAATATAGTGATATAATGTGGCTCTGATAATATGTTTTTACGATTACCAATAATTATAAGGGAGTTTAGTGATATAATGTGGATCTGATAGCACATTTTTACGATTACCAATAATTATAAGGGTGTATAGTGATATAATGTGGATCTGATAACATATTTTTACGATTACCAATAATTATAAGTGAGTTTAGTGATATAGCCTAATGTGGATCTGATAACATATTTTTACGATTACCAATAATTATAAGGGAGTATAGTTATATAATGTGGATCTGATAGCATATTTTTACGATTGCCAATAATTATAAGGGAGGATAGTGATATAATGTGGACTTGATAACATATTTTTACGATTGCCAATAATTATAATGGAGTATAGTGATATAATGTGGATCTGATAACATACTTTTACGGTTATCAATCATTATAAGCGCATTTGAAGATGTAATGTGCGCAGAACAAAAATAATTGTTAGTGATTGTATTGTTTATTTTGAGTAGTTACAGAGTTTACCGCTAGGTGGCGAACAATATAGTATAGAAAACATTCAAACAGCATGAAAATCAGAGTAGACACGTAATGATTATGTAAAATAAATATGATGCTCTTAGAATGGTGAAAATTATTTGAAATAATAGGGATGAATCAAGCATATTTAAGTTAAAGAAAACTTCTTTTGCAATCTCTAGTCCATGGGACCCCCATTCTGTTATGCTTAATGTTCACCTATTGCGTAATTCTCATTATATGCCCTGCCCATGTCCATTCCTTTATTTTGCATGATGATAGAATATCCTCTACCTTTGTAACATAGCGTAAATCTGGGATAATGCCTGGCGTGAATGATTGGATCCGCCAAATTAATCGATATCATGCTTCCAAACATCGTGGTAGTTTCGGGTTCCAATATGAGTGTTTTTAGAACTACTAAAATGACATTTCAAACGGCGGTGTCTATAACCTATTGATTTATTTTTGAATATTCTAACCAGTCTGACTGTAGTTCTGGGGAAGTTTACTGAATGGCATAGGTGTTGTTAGCTCTTCGGCCCTTTTCCCATTATCAGCTGCACCTTGGTTTCTTATAAAATTGATATTATTTCATACCAGTGTGATGATAGAAAATATAGTTATGCTTAGATGTTACATTAGTTGCTTGGGAAGAGATACAAGTTATCCACAACTCTAGTTTCTTTTTATTGTTCTTAACATGTTAATAATTATGTGTCGAGTATCATTACGGATAATGCGGAAGCCCTCGACAGTTTCTTTACACGAACAAGGTACCAACATCTGAAAATATTAACAAAATTATGTGGGATATTCTAACATATGCAGAAATGGGCGTCTGTATGGGTGGGACTGTTATAAAGGGGTGGTAGCAGCCTGCAGACACCCCGAAAGAAATTCACACAAGAGAAATCTTAAGTCTAAGATTTCGCTAAATTTCAAAATTGAAATAGAGATGCAAGACGAATAGTATATGATAGTTTGGTTGTCAAAAAATTGTTCTGTCATCTATCCAGCAAAAGGCATCACGAGAGCTATACGGGAGCCCAAAACTCTCTCTCTCTCTCTCTCTCTCTCTCTCTCTCTCTCTCTCTCTCTCTCTCTCTCTCTCTCTCTCTCTCTCTCTCTCTCCTATATACATCAATATTACTAACGCTGTCGGTCAGCCTGCACAGATGAAAGGAGTAATTTTGGTGAATAGTTTACTGAACAAAACTTTTATCAGACAATCAAGTTCTGTCATTTAAAATTAGTATTTCATCTCTAGGCACATTTCTACATATGCCAGATGACCCCACATATGCCTACTCTTCCAGATGTTGGTACCTCGTTCTTGTAACCATACTGCCCTGCCTGTTTCTCCAGGAGATGCGTGATCGTTATTACCTATTATGTTCTCGTATTTCATTAGTTTTGTTACCTCTCTACTGAAAATCCTTTCGATAAATAGCCCATGATAGCGTATACAGCTCACAATAATTCACTGTTTTAAAGCTATCAATGTTTACTACGTGATTTCTAATGATTTAATAACATATTTTTACGATAACAAATAATTATAATCGAGTATAGTGATATAATGTGGATCTGATAACATACTTCTACGATTACCAATAATTATAAGAAAATATGATGTAATGTGCGCAGAAGAAAAAAATCCGCAAATATGGTTTAATTTATTTTGAGTGGTTACAGAGTTTACCGCTAGATGCCGAACAGTATATTATGGAAAACATTCAAACAGCTTGGAAAACAGGGTAGACCTTACGTAATTATTATGTAAAATAAACATGATAATCTTAGTATGTTGAATATGATTGCAAATAATAGAGATTGAAGCATATTAAAATTAAATAAAACTCTTAATTAGAGAGTTTAAAGTTTTACATATGCAGTTTATCATCAAATATAGGTCTAACTGGGTGATAATAGTTACTGTATATGTATATATATATATATATATATATATATATATATATATATATATATATATATATACATATATATATATATATATATATATATATATATATATATATATATATATATACATTTATATATATATATGTGTGTGTGTGTTAGATATAGATTAAAATACATATGAGTGTTTGCCTTCTAATATCAACATTCCTCGTGCATTTCTGCATTGCCTACGGAAATTGGGACAAGACTTACTCGTAGGTCTACAATAGACCAATATATATGCTTTTGAAACTTGTTTAAATCCCTAAAGGAATCATGCACCATGATGCTGATATCAGCATCATCAACGACTGTCATAGGCATCTTCTACTACTACTATTACTGCTACTACTACTATGATTACGACTACTACTTCGATTGTGACGACTACTACGACTAACACTGCTACTACGATTACGACTACTACTTCTACTACTACTACTACTGTGATTACCGACTACTACTACGGTTACGACTTATACTACTACTACGATTACGACTACTGCTACTACAATTACGACTACTGCTACTACAATTACGACTACTGCTACTACGATTACGACTACTGCCAATACTACTACTACTAATACTGATACTACTAATACTACTACTCTCTCAAAACGAAATTTTTTAAAATAAACTAGTTATCTACGCTGAATTATTTAGAATTCTTAAAATCAAGGTTAAGCTGTTGCTAAAAAATATATATGCTTTATGCGCATTTGCCATATTTTTTGAAATGTCCCTCCGATGAAGGAATTCGAGTTCAAAACTTTCTCTAAGCCACTTCGAGAAGTAAGCCAAAAAGGATGCGTTAATACTTGACTGATAATCGTATGTTGATTAAAGTGTCTGCATATTTATGTGGAATAAGACAAGATGTCCTTTGGCTTGCTAGGCAAGATTCCGTATATCATTGTTTATATTGTTTATTTATGTGAAAAAGAGAATGATTAAAGTTATTAATATTAAAATTCTGAAGAATATTAAAATTATTCCTATTAATATTATTAAAACTATCAAAATTATTAAAATTATTATTAGAATTATTAAAATTTTTATTATTAAAACAGATCTAATTGTTAATAAAATTATCATTAATAAAATTATCATCATTAGTAAAATTATCATCATTAGTAAAATTATTAGAATTATCATTAGTAAAATCATTAGAATTATCATTAGTAAAATTATTAGAATTATCATTAGTAAAATTATTAGAATTATCATTAGTAAAATTATTAGAATTATCATTATTAAAATCATCATCATTATTGAAATTCTAATTATTGAACTTATTAAAATTCTCATTATTAGAATTCAGACGAACACTTAAAAATATGAGTTTACATAATATATAGATAAAAATATCCAATATGAAAAATAAGCTTATAAATGCAGAGAATAAATATAATAAATTACCATGACCATGCAAGGAATTCTTAATTACACTGAACCTCTAATTTTTCACCGACTAGATTACCCGAGCCCTATTAGGTCACTGGTATTTCAATCGCCCTGCAACTCACTCCCTCTCTGACAAGTTTATTTTTCTATTTTCATGATAGAGTGGGCTCTCTCTCTCTCTCTCTCTCTCTCTCTCTCTCTCTCTCTCTCTCTCTCTCTCTCTCTCTCTTTCGTATATGTTGTAGGAAAAATTACTTTAATGAAGGTTGAGAGTTTTTCCTATGAATCAGTAATTACACAACTATAGTCCATTTCTTTTAGCGAGACAGATTTGCACCGCCTCGCAGCGGTGCTCTTTTAGCTCAGAAAAGTTTCCTGATCGCTGATTGGTTAGAATTATCTTGTCCAACCAATCAGCGATCAGGAAACTTTTCCGAGCAAAAAGGGCACCGCTGCGAGTCGGTGCAAATCTGCCTTGCTAAAAGAAATGGACTATAGTTTTCTTCGCTTGTAAATGCATTTTGCCTGTATGTCGTATATTAATAAACAGAGATCTGAATCTGTTTAAAGTGAAACTGTATCTCTTTCGTGTGTCGGAAGATAAACAGTATAGTTAAATGATACAATCATTGTACTCATAATAGTTTTTTTTTCAAGATTGATAATGTATGTCTTGCATTATTTTATAAGTACGAGAAGTTTGTCGAAAACAATTTTCAGTGTGTATCCTTTCTCTTTCTCATATGCCGTATTACAAAGGGAAAATGGGTCTGTCTTGAAATTTGCTGTCATCTCCGTGTCATATTTTTGTCTTTTCGCCTGAAGACCTGGGCTTCCGAGAGGGTTCAATTTTCGCTTCATTATTTGGTAGGTGGGTAGGGTTAACATCACCTAGGAGACAAAAATACATTTCGGAACCGTAGGCTATTTAGTTTTTTTTTTTTTTTTTTTTTTTTTTTTCTTTTTTCTTTTACTAAATTATATTAAATTAATGTCCAAAATGTTAAAGATCATATTACAGACAGCAGTGTTCCAAAGTATAAAATTCATTATTTCGATGTCGTAGGTACTTTCAGCTAGAATAAAAAAAAAAAAAAAATCTAGGACGTTATTGATTAAGTAATCTTGTAAACGTGTCCCCTCACTGATTATCTGTGCATGATTGACAGTATTTTTAATGATTTTTTATACCTAACAATAAACAGTGTTATAATCGTATTCAAACTTAATCGAAATAGAAAGAAACATGGATCTAGTTCTGGCAGAAAACTTTATAACTTTAGTAAAGCGTCTGGTATTTAGTGACGATGGCACCATTAATTTATGCCCAAAATTTTGTGTGTCATCATTACTGTAATATGGATCTGTTTAGATCGTGTTATTGACAAAATGCAGTTAATTGTTTCCTTTTATAAAATTTATAAATATCTTTTATCCATCTTCCATAAGTTTTAATTTTAAGAGGGAATGATCTTCCTGTAGTGGCTTTGATTGTTGTGTGCTTGAAAAACTAAAAAGTTGTCAATCTACTTTGTACCAGATATGACATTATAATTTTTCGTAAAGCCACGAAGATTTCTTCATGAAAGTACGATTGTGTTGGTGTTTGTTTATTAATTACTTTCGGATATAGTTTGCATGGCTATAAATATAATACCCATTTTAACAATTGTATTTGTTTGTTATTAATTACCCTCTAACATAGTTTGGATGGTTATAGATATCTCATCTATTTTTGCATCTGTTTATTTGTTCGTCTATCTGTCCGCCAGCAAATCCCTTTAGGGCAGTGGTTCCCAAACTGGGGGGCGCGCCCCACTAGGGGGGCGTGAGGACGATACAAGGGGGGCGTGAAGTCATCTGCTCGAAATTACTTGTTTAATAGAATAATAAAATCATTTAAAGAACAAATATCTGTTATTACATACATGCATCCATCTCACTAAATTTGACCAGAAGTTGTGCTTAGTCTCATAAGTATTTCCAAATATTATATGCCATGTTTTCAAATTATCTATTCTTGAAATTGCAACTAAATTTTGCCGATTTGCTAATGTTCAAACCTTTTTTCGTTCACTTTGAACCAAATGTTTCGTTTTTAGTTACTGGAATGTACTATTATTTGTTTGAGTAGCTTTCATTATTAAAATGTAATACAAACAGAAATCTGTTTTCCTGTACAATGCTAAGAAATAAATGTAAGAATCATTTCATATAAAAAAAAAAAAGAAGAGAGGAGTGGGGGGTGTACGGGTCTACTGGTAGCAAAAAGGGGGCGTCAAGTAAGATAGTTTGGGAACCACTGCTTTAGGGAATACAGTCAAACACGGTACGAAGCAGTCCATCATGTATTGACGTTTATATAAGATCATCTATATGTCTGCCTGTCATACCTACCTTGTTATTGCAACTCACACCAGGTAGAAGGGATTGCAGTTTGATTTGCAATAAGGTATAAAAACATGTATAGATGTCTGCCTGTCTGTCCGTATTTGTTACATTTGCCTTGTTATGTCAGCACTTCCCACACTGTTAAAGGTATTCCAGTCAAAATTAGAACAAAGGGAGATTCTCTACCTGACCGTCCGAGTGACTGTCACAGTTACCTTGTCATCTCAAGGTCTTATGCATAGTTGAGAGGATTTCAGTCAATTTTAGTATGATGGTAGACGATTATGATAAGTTGCGCATGACAGAAATTGTCTATTACTTTTAGAAAGTGCCTGAAGACAGATTTTCTCTCTTTGTTAACGAATTTGTCACCTACATTGTTTTTGTAACAACTATACTGTTAAAAGGCGGAAAATTATTGATAGAATTGTGCGAAGAGAGACCCTCTTCTGTCTTGTCTACCTGTCTTCTGGCTCATATGCTTAGATATCCTTGAAGAAAAAACGTTTGTTTGTCTCTCAGACTTATATGCATAGATTTGCTTGAATGAATACCGTCTGTATTCACTCACTCTCAGGTTTATATGCATAGATTTACTTGGAGGAAGACAAACTGCCTGACTTCTCTCTGTCTTTCAGGCTTATGTGCATAGATTTGCTTGAAAGAAAATAGTCTTCCTCTCTTTTTTGTCAATTTCTTAGGCTTATGGGCATACATTTGCTTTAAGGAATATATAGTTTGGGTGAGGCGATTTTGGACACCTTTTTAGTAACCTTTGTACAAAATCTATATTAATAATTTATGACCAAATACCAAACATGTTTTCAAGAGAGAGAGGTCTCATCTATAAAAATGACTTGTTTCATAATCATCAAAGAATTAGAAATTCTCGTATTAAAGTAATAAAAAAAATATCTCAGAGGCGAGACCATTTTGGACAGTGAGGCAATTTTGGACACGTCTGTATCTCCGTCAAGCGCCAACGCTCAGTTGGGCAAACTATGACAATTTGTGGTCCCTATCAATATAAATATGCTAGAAAAAAATTATAGACTTTCATAAATTTTTGTGTCCGTAATCCAAGATTGTCCAATTTTGCCTCGCCAAGAAAAAAGTGAGAAGTTTGCCTGTCTAATTTTGCCTGACCATGGTTTTGAAAACTGTCCAATTTTGCCTTACTATATGAATATGTAAATCAAAATTTGTATTCGAGCACACAAATATACTTTTATGTATAAATATGCATATATGTAATCATAAAAATTCAAAATAAGACATAAGGGGTGCAGTAAAAGGGGTGTCTGCCCAAGGTGACACCCTAAAAGTGAGTGACACCCTGAGAGTTACATTAAAAAAAAAAAAAGTTTCTTTCTAGCTTGATGGTTATGATATGATTTTCAAAAAGTTATTTAATACTGGGGACACTCTTAAAGCTGTTGACACTCAGGGGGTGAAACCTTCATAAAGATTGACCAAAACATGGTAACATCCTTGAGAGGGGTGTCAAGCCAAATGCTAGAAATATCTAAAAAACAAAACTACTATATACATTGTTCCTATAATAATTCACATATCCAAATGAAAATTTCAGGAATTGAAATAGAGTATATTTTCACTGTTCCTGCTAATTTCCATGTTGATAACTGTCATGTTGCCTTTTTGATATGGTGTTAAATGGAGCAACATTAGAGTGAACAGCATGATAGATACATCAGGGAGGGGCAAAGCTGATCCCATAAACAATATTCGTCCTAAGTTGTACCTATCCATTTTATTCTTATCATTGTTACCTCATGCTATGAACGAGCCATCAAAGAGATACTTTTAACTACAAAAGAAAGGGATACAATCGAAGATTTAAGAAAAAAAGATGAAATGAAGAAAAATAAAAGGAAAAACACAAAGAAAGAGAGATAGAAACATGACAAATCATGGAAGTACAAAGCAACCAAATATCTCTCGATTCTCTAAGAAAAAATGTCTGCAAACACTAACGTAAATACAAAAAAATCCAAATTGACTAGGGTAATAAATAGTGATAATTGAACTGCTAGGATAGTCCCGATAATGAATGATAAGGATTTATTTATACCTAAATTAAAAAAAAGAAAAAAGAAATTCAAATTATTTTGGAAGATATTAAGGATCGTCCATAATTTAGCATTGGTAGAGCAACAACAGGTTTTTTAGAGGAAGAAGGAGGCTATGACTCGCCTTGAGCTAGATGCCGCTGCCCACATATCATCATCATCTCCTCCCACTCCTATTGACGCAAAGGCCCTCAATTAGATTTCGCTAGTCGTCTCTATCTTCAGCTTTTAATTCAATATTTCTCCAATCACAATATCCTACTTCATGCTTTATAGTCCTGAGTCTTCCAACTCTTCTAGTGTCTTGTGGAGGCCAGTTTAAAGTTTGGTGAACTAATGTCTCTCAGGGAGAACAAAGAGCATCCCCAAACCATCTCCATCTACCCCTCACCATGATCTCATCCACATGTGGCGCTCGAGTAATCTCTCTTAGTTTCATTTCTAATCCTGTCCTGTCATTTAACACCCAATATTCTTCTGAGGGCTTTATTCTCAAATCTACAAAATGAGTTTCATTAATATACCAAGATTCACGACCATACAGTAACACCGATCTCACTAAACTGATATATAGCCTGATTATTATATGTAATTTTAGGCGACCTGATTTCCAGATTTGACTTAACCTAGCCATCCTCTGATTTGCTTTTTTCAATCTTTCATTAAACTCAAATTCTAAAGCTCCTATATTAGATATCATAGCTCCTGAATATTTAAATAATTCTACCTCATTAATCCTTAACCCTTCCAAAGATATTTCATCTTCCATTACATATTCCGTTCTCATCATCTGTCTTTCTTCTATTTATCTCGAGCCCAACCTCATGTGATTTTTCATGCATTCTGGTAAGCAAACTTTCCAAGCCCGGTGGTGTTCTGCTAATTAGGACAGCGTCATCAGCATACCATAGGTCTCCTAATTTTCTGTTACCAATCCAGTCCAATCCTTCTCCACCATCCCCAACCGATCTATTCATTACAAAATATGAGAAGGATAAACAACATAGGTAACAACGCATTCCCTTAGAGTACTCCACTTTTCACTGGAAATTCGTTTGATAAGACGCTACTATCATTAACTTTGCATTTGCTATGCTTATGAACAGTCAATTAAATTTACATATTTGAGAGGAACTCCATAATGTCGCAGGACTCTTTACAAAATTTGCTAGAGCACGTAATCAAAAGCTTTTTCATAGCCCACATATACCATCAAAAGTGGAATTTTATATTTTACATATTGCTGTACCACATGTCTTAAATGAAAATTTGGTCAGTACAACTTCTACCTTTTCTAAATCCTGCTTGTTCATCTCTCAAATTTTCATCAATCTTTCTCTCTAGTCTCTTTAGAATGAGCATTCTATATATTTTCATGACAGCTGACGTAAATGTGATGCCTCTGTAATGATTGCAATCAGTCAGATCTTTTTTTGGCATTTTCACCATCACTCCTAGCTCCCATACATAAGGCTTTGCCTCTTCACGCCACATTCTACAAAGTAATCTTGTAGGTAATCTGGGAGTCACTTCATTTTCAGGCAATATCATCTCAGAAGTTATTTCTTCGTAGCCAGGGGCTTTCCATCTTTTGAGTTTTTTTTAAGAATAGCTTCGACTTCAAACACACCTAATTCTTTCATGGGCACATCAAGGTCTTCATCAGTTTCAGGTATATCAACCAAATTATTCCCTTCGTATTTCCTATTCATGACCCCACTAAAGTGTTCAATCCAACGTTACCTTTCTTATGTTCTTTTGTTATAACAGATCCATCTTTCTTTTTGATGGGTATATGCTTCTTTTTTACCGTAGAGATTTCATTAATAATTCCAAGAGCAATTTCTACAACAAAGCCACTCCCTGAATTCATAGCTTTGTCAGCCTCATCTGCTTCCCTGTCTAAATATTCTCTCCAATCATTTCTGATATTTCTTTTGACCTCACTATCAATACTGAAATACTTCGCGTGCTCTGCCTGGTAATTTTTATTACTTCCTCGAAAACTTTAAGAAATCAATTTCTGTCTTAGTCTTCTTTTTATAGTATCCCAAGTATCATTTGATATCCATGGTTTTCTCCTTGTAACTGCATGTCCCAAAACTTCGTCTCTTAAAGTCTCTTAAGACTGTAAATCGATTCCTACATTCAGTTACAAAGATTTCTGTGCTCATCCTCTAGAAGCTTAGTTGTATCAAACTTAGGTATTATATCTACATTTCTGTTGGGTTCTTTCAGTTTTAATATTTGTGTGCCAGTGGGGAGCTGGTGATCACTACCAATAACTGTACCTCTATAGCTTGTTACATTTCCCATAGTCCTCCTTCTCTCTTCATCAATGGCTATGTGATCTATTTGATATTTGTAATTGCCACATGGTGAAGTCCTTGTATATTTATGGATCTCCTTGTGCTGGAAAAGAGTACCTCCAATAACAAGATTGTTTGTTGAACAATAACTTATGAAATATGCCCCATTTTCATTTTCAACTTCGTCAAGAACCTCAACACCCATCACATTTTCTATCCCTTCATTACTCCTTCCAACTTTAGCATTGAAGTCATTAATCACAATTTTCATATCTCTCTAGGTTCTCACCTATTATACTCTGCAGTTCTTCACAGTATTCATCTTTCCTTTCTTCAGGGGAATCATTTGATTCGCCTTGGAAGATGGATTCTTCGGGATCTTTAACCCTTCTGTGAAGCCTCTTTCCTTTTTGCCCGGCAGGCATGCTGTCATGCGTTTGCAAGGAGGGGAACGATGCAATTTTAACCTGTCAAAAAGTTTTCATTCTTTTTGCCTCTCGCTCGAGTGCGAAGGAGGGTACTGGAGCGTTGGCGCACAGGATGCTGCTGGTGCTCAGTTTCTGCTGAAGCACAGTTTTTGGTGAAGGCGCCGGAAACCAATGCATAGGGTGAATATACAAAGAATAGGTCAGACTATTTGGCCTCTATTTTGAGGTACCTTACCTCTAGCATTAGAGGCTCTTTGACCTTTTATTTTGAGGTGCCATACTTCCAACATTAGAGGATATTTAAGCTCTATTTTGATGTGCCATACCTTTAGTATTAAGGGCTCTATGACCTCTATTTTGAGGTATTATAATTTTAGCCTTATATGTTCTTTGATTTCTAATTTGAAGTGCTTTACCTCTAGCATTAGAGGCTCTTTGACCTCTGTTTATAGGCTCCTTACTTTTAGCATTAGAGGGCGTCTGACCTCCATTTTGAGGCTCCTTACTTTTAGCATTAGAGGCTCTTTGACCTGTATTTTGAGGCTCCTTACTTTGAGCATTAGAGGGTTTTTTACTTCTATTTTGAGGCTCCTTACGTTTAGCATTAGAGGTTCTTTGACCTCTATTTCGAGACTGCTCACTTTTAGCACTAGAGGGTCTTTGACCTCTATTTTGAGGCTCCTTACTTTTAGCATTTGAGGGTCTTTCACCTCTATTTTGAGGCTCCTTACGTTTAGCACTAGAGGGTCTTTCACCTCTGTTTTGAGGCTCCTTACGTTTAGCACTAGAGGGTCTTTCACCTCTGTTTTGAGGCTCCTTACGTTTAGCACTAGAGGGTCTTTCACCTCTGTTTTGAGGCTCCTTACGTTTAGCACTAGAGGGTCTTTCACCTCTGTTTTGAGGCTCCTTACGTTTAGCATTAGAGGGTCTTTGACCTCTATTTTGAGGCTCCTTACTTTTAGCATTAGAGTCTCTTTGACCTCAGTTTTGAGGCTTCTTACTTTTAGCATTACAGTCTCTTTGATCTCTATTTTGAGGCTCCTTATGTTTAGCATTAGAGGGTCTTTGGCCTCTATTTTGAGGCTCCTTACTTTTAGCATTGGAGTCTCTTTGACCTCTATTTTGAGGCTCCTTACTTTTAGCCTTAGAGTCTCTTTGATCTTTATTTTGAGGCTCCTTATGTTTAGCATTAGAGGGTCTTTCACCTCTATTTTGAGGCTCCTTAGTTTAGCATTAGAGGGTCTTTGACCTCTATTTTGAGGCTCCTTACTTTGAGCATTAGAGTCTCTTTGACCTTTATTTTGAGGCTCTTTACTTTTAGTATTAGAGGCTATTTGACCTTTATTTTGAGACTCCTTTTAGCATTTGAGGGTCTTTGACCTCTATTTTGAGGCTCCTTGCGTTTAGCATTAGATAGTCTTTGGCCTCTGTTTTGATGTTCCTTACTTTTAGCATTAGGGGCTCTTTGACCTCTATTTTGTGGCTCCTTACGTTTAGCATTAGAGGCTCTTTGACCTCTATTTTGAGGATTCTTATGTTTAGCATTAGAGGTTCTTTCACCTCTAATTTGAGACTCCTTACTTTTAGCATTAGAGGCTCTGTGACCTCTATTTTGAGGCTCCTTACTTTTAGCATTAGAGGGTCTTTGACCTCTATTTTGAGGCTTCTTATGTTTAGCATCAGAGGTTCTTTCACCTCTAGTTTGAGGCTCCTTACTTTTAGCATTAGAGGCTCTTTCACCTCTATTTTTAGGCTTCATACTTTAAGCACTAGAGGCTCTTTGACCTCTATTTTGAGGCTTCTTACGTTTAGCATTAGAGGGTCTTTGACCTCTATTTTGAGGCTCCTTACTTTTAGCATTAGAGGCTATTTGACCTCTGTTTTGAGGCTCCTTACTTTTAGCATTAGAGGGTCTTTGACCTCTATTTTGAGGCTTCTTACTTTTTGCATTAGAGGCTCTTTGACCTCTGTTTTGAGGCTTCTTACGTTTAGCATTAGAGGGTCTTTGACCTCTGTTTTGAGGCTCCTTAGTTTTAGTATTAGAGGTTCTTTGACCTCTATTATGAGGCTCCTTACTTTTTGCATTAGAGGCTCTTTGACCTCTATTTTGAGGCTCCTTACTTTTAGCATTAGAGGCTCTTTGACATCTGTTTTGAGGCTCCTTACTTTTAGCATTAGAGTTTCTTTGACCTCTATTTTGAGGTGCTATACTCTAGCATTAGAGTTTCTTTGACCTTTATTTTATTCCCCTTACCTCTAACATTAAAAGCTCTTTGACTTTTATTTTTGGGTGCTTTATTTCTAGCACTAGAGGCTCTTTGAGACCTCTGTTTTAAGGTAACTAACCGCTAATATTAGGGGCTATTTGACCTCAGTTTTTAGGTGACTTACCTCTATAATTAAAGGCTATTTTTTATACTTCATATAAAGGCTTTCCTTCTCTATTCTCTTCAGTCTTTTATAGTTTTTCGATATCATCTTTGCTTAGTTCGCCAGTCTCCTTCGAGATTTCAAGAGACATTTCAGTGCTGTTTGTCCAAGGTTCGTCAGATTAATCGAAGAAATCGATGGCTTTCATGTCTTTACCTATAAGGGCTATGGGTAAAGACATGGATGCCATTGATTTCTCGGCATACACTATACGCCATCATACTAAGGTCAACGAAGAGCAACACAATATATTTACCAATGCCGTTCTGATATGTGCTATCTTCAATGCCGAATTTTAAAGAAACACACATCGCTCACCGCTTTGCACCAATGCAATCCAACTATAGGACATCGTCGCTAAACCGCAAGCAAATTATCCTTCAAGGCGCTTACATTATGATCTTCAAAGCTCGCCAACTTCGGCAGCACCTATCCAAACTATCTGTAGATGAAGGTGTTCCGAATAGCCTCCAGTTCATCCTGTAGCTGTAACAAAATTCTCAGTCAGTTACCTGTTCCGCCAGAACGTGAGCTCTGTGAGTTAAGTGAAATACTCCTCCTAATGTTCACTGCGTAAACTTCCATAGCTACAGTACATACAGATCGTGAGGTGTTGCAAGGTATGTTTAAAAAAAAAGAGAGAGAGAGAGAGATCAGGTCTTCAGAAGTCTTTTGGAATCCGGGGCGGAGCCGTTCAGAACTGCTCCGGGAAGATTCCGTTCTGTATTCATTCAGAACTCTATGGTAAGTCGACGGCAATTTCTTCTGAAGTCATTTGGAGAGGAGATTCAGGAAGTTTTTCTTTCGAAATCGTTCAGAGACTTCTGGAATCATTGAGAATTCCTTGCTAAGTCTAAGGAAATTTCTTCTGAATACTTTTGGAGATGCACAAAGATTTTCTCCCGAAGCCGTTTAGGACTCGCGAAAAATTATCTTTTTTTCTCTGGTTTCAATAGGCCCTAATAACTCATAATAATAATAATAATAATAATAATAAAAATAATAAAATAATAATAATAAATTACGTGATTTGATTTACATCTCGGTGAAGATTCCGTTCTGGACACATTCAGAACTCTATGCTAAGTCTACGGTTATTTTTTCTAAAGACATTTGGAGATTCAGGGTTTTCTTTCGAAGTCGTTCAGATTCGCATCTGGAATCATTCAGAATTCCATGCTAAGTGTATGGTAATTTCTTCTGAATCTATTTGGAGAACCACGATTTTCTTCCGAAGCCATTTAGAACTCGCGAAAAATTTTCTTTTTCTCTGGTTTCAATAGGCCCTAATTACTCATATTAATAATAATAATAATAATAATAATAATAATAATAATAATAATAATAATAATAATAATAATAATAATAAAAACTACGTGATTTGAGTTATGAATTTGAGTCAGAAAGGTGGGAAATCGATCAATGCTTGGATAGGAAGATGAAAAACAATGATTTATTGATATCTCTCTCTCTCTCTCTCTCTCTCTCTCTCTCTCTCTCTCTCTCTCTCTCTCTCTCTCTCTCTCTCTCTTTATATATATATATATATATATATATATATATATATATATATATATATATATGTATTTATATATATAGACTTATATTATATGTAGCATTTAATCATAATTAATTTACGGGTATTTTTTTCAATCATTATTATTATTATTATTATTATTATTATTATTGTTATTATTAATATTATTATTAATATTATTATAATCTAAGCTATAACATTAGTTGGAAAATCTTTGCTGATCATGGCGATACGCAAACCCTTTCACCAGGGTATAGTACATATATTGTATATAATATGAATTGATATGATCACAAGCCAGATATTGCATTAAGGTGGTGATTGTGTAGTTAAACGAATGGTCATCGTGTGTACGTTTTATATGAATGAGAGAAACGGTCCAAAGAAATTAATAGATTGATTTTTTTTTTTCAAGGGGAGAATTAACCAAGGTGACACCATGGTTTGTAAGGCCACAGAATTGCTAAGATTTCCTGGAATAATGATGGGTAGAGTTTAGTCTGGGATAATAAAATATGTGGAATACTAGAAAGTTCTTTTTGTTTATAGTGCAGTGTGAATGTTATTGGTATACCATTTTGCATATAGAAAGGTCGAAATATATCCATAAGAACGCTCAATGTACACAATACTCTTTTTCTTATGTCTTCTTGCCCCTATGTTTTCTCTCCTTATCTCCCCTTTTAAGTGGAACCTACCTCTCAGAGTGGGGCAAAGTAAATAATTAATTTGGGCCTCTCACCTATCTCGAACGTCTCTCTCTCTCTCTCTCTCTCTCTCTCTCTCTCTCTCTCTCTCTCTCTCTCTCTCAGCTATACAAAACCATTGTAGCTGCCACTTTTACCAGCCCCTGAGACTCTCTCTCTCTCTCTCTCTCTCTCTCTCTCTCTCTCTCTCTCTCTCTCTCTCTCTCTCTCCATTTTATAATTGTAGTATCATGTAACGCTCTGTTCTTCTTTGTCAGATGATTTTTCACCACATTTCGATTTTTATTCAAAAAATTTTTTTTCTTTCCTGTTCATGCAGTCTTTCTCCTTTTGTTTCTAATACTTACTCTCCAGAGCAATGCTTATAGCACTGAACCGCCAACTTCCTCCATAATCATAGGTGTTTTTTTTTTGGGGGGGGGGGGTGCGTTATTTATTCATTTATTTTTTTTACAAATGCGTCTTAATGTTTTTTTTTTTTTTTTTTTTTTTTGCATAGCTCTTTCTTCTTCTTCTTCTTCTTCTTCTTCTTCTTCTTCTTCTTCTTCTTCTTCTTCTTCTTCTTCTATAATAAATATCACGAGTTAATGGTTATTGCTTTCGTTTAACGGGTATAGTTTGTATATATTGTAGACTGTTTATCCTGTCTGTCTGTCTTTTAAATGTTTAAAGGCCACTCATGAATGGCAGAGGCAAGGGACAGTTGTATTGTCATATCAAGTAGGACAATGCCTTAGAGATTGACCATATATACATATGATCAGCGCCCAAGCCCCCTCTCCACCCCATTTAGGTCCAAGGAGGGCCAGGCAATGGCTGCTGATGACTCAGCAGATAGACCTACAGGCTCCCCCAGACCCCCCCATCCTTAGCTCACAAGGATGGTGAAGTTGCAGCGACCAAAGAAACTAACGAGTTTGAGCAGGACTCGAACCCCAGTCTGGTGTTCACCAGTCAGGGACGTTACCACATCGGCCTCCACAACCCTCTAAGCCTTTTAGGCTTATAAGCATAGATTTGCTTGATGAAAGATCGTCTATTCGTCTTTTGTAAGGCTGACCATGTCAGAATTCCTACGAAGTCGAAAGGAATTTTAATCAAACTTGGTACAAAGTAGTCTTTCTTACAAGGAGCGAGATTGTACGTCTGCTTCTTCTTGTCAGTGTGTATTATTATTATTATTATTATTATTATTATTATTATTATTATTATTATTATTATTATTATTAGCTGAGCTACAAGACTAGTTGGAAAAGCACGATTCTATAAAGGAAGAAAGTAAATTAGGGAACAGAAAGGTGTGCGCGAGTATGCCCTTTTAAACTGCAACTGCTGAAGGCTTTAAATTACTCATGTATACTTCACCAAAGAAACGCTTTGAAATCAAATAAAGTTTTTCTTTTACTTTGACTGTGACATTAGGAAAAACAAATATTTGTCGTCCAGGTAATTACGCTTCGGAAATACATCTTATCTAGAGAAAGTTATCGACCTTTGTAATAACCATGATGGTGCCCTCATGATTTGATCAGCTGGGTCATGTATTGCTTAATTAATTATGTGGGAAATCTTGTTCTTCTGTTCATTTGTGTGTACGTATTTATTGGTCGTTTTCTTCTTTCCATATCCTCTTTCTTCATATATGGGTATTTCGTTCCGTGGAAATGTGCTACATCTTCGTTATTTCGCATACATCTTCCATATATTGATTAATAATGATGGTGATAATGATAACAATAATAATAGTGACATACATGATGATGATAATAATTATTAGTAATAGCATTACTACACAGTTTATTATTATAATAATAATAATAATAATAATAATAATAATAATATTATTATTATTATTATTATTATTATTATTATTATTACTATTATTATTATTATTATTATTATTATTATTATTATTATTATTATTATTATTATTATTATTATTATTATTGAAAGACACGCTCCCCTAAATATTAAAGGTCATTATCGTATCCATGTTTGAAAACTTAATGAGCATTATATTTTTTTTTTCATATATTGTCAAATTAAATCACTGAATATATAGGCCTTCTGAAATTTTCTAATTCGATGCCGTTTGATAATGAGTAAATTTTGATTTGATTTCTTTAGCCTTTTCTTCTAGGTACTAAGATGTATTGTTAATAAATAAGTTATCAATTATTTATCATTAAAAAAGACTTTTTTTCTTTAAATTTAGAAAAACTTTTCACCAACTTAGCTATTATTATCATAATAGGGTCGCAATTGAACGGTCTCTAGTTTGCAAATATGCTGAAAATATAGTTCTAAAGGTTTTATTATTGAACTTTTTAAGACTTTAATTTGATGTCCCTGTTCCTTACGCCTATAATCTTTCCCTTATATCTCACCCGCCTCCCCAAACTTATTTTAATTTACGGTCAGGCTATATTGTATTTCAATATAAAACTATTTCTGTACTTGCATTTTCAAAATAGAAAAATATATTTTTTTTTTATCAAATCATTTTTACTTTTTCATTTTCGATGTTAAAATTTGTCTTTATTTTTTTCCTGGGAGTATGATGGAATTGCTTCTTGTGTAAGCTTTACTCAATTTTTCTAGTGAGGCGCATTTTCACTGACGCGCAGAGGTGCCCTTTTAGCTCGGAAAAGTTTCCTACTAGGTGATTGGTTGGGCAAAATAATTCTAACCAATCAGAGCGTAGGAATTTTTTCCGAGCTAAAAGGGCACCCCTGCGAGTCAGTGCAAATGCACCTCATTAAAAAAAAGTGAGTTTAGTAGTTTTCTTTTGTAAGCTTTATTTTTATTTTGTTTTATTCATCGATCGTTATTTTGCCTTCTTTCGACCATTTGCAGCCATTTGCGCTTGGAATTTATTCCTAATGAATCTTCAAGTTTGGTCTACATTTTTGTTTGGAAACTTTACATCACATGCCTCGCAAGACCAGTTGCTTTTGACGCGCTTGGCGTTAGAAAAACTAGAAGCTAGTTTTAAAGCAAACGAGTTATCGTTTTAAAATACTTGGCACTGTGAGTCATGTTTTTAATTCCTCTTGTGTATAAAGTTTGCGAATATTTCGTCAGGTATTATGAAGAATTTGATCCCTTCGTACACAAGAATTTGATCAGGCGATAATTTATTTATAAATATCGCTGAGATATTAAAGCACAATCACATTACGAACATCAAAGAGAAGAGAGAAAAAGGGTAAATTCTCCGTTGATGAGAAATTCCTGGAAACCTTACGAAGAAGAGCGGCTTTTTGGAGAGAGAGAGAGAGAGAGAGAGAGAGAGAGAGAGAGAGAGAGAGAGAGAGAGTTGGATTCTCTGTCCAATATATGCTCTATTGATACGCATATGAGAAGAGGCAAAAGTGGGATAAATTCCTGAAGCTGAAATGCAAAATGGAATTTGGCTTAACGACGTTTGTTGAAGAAAGATAGCGTCGGCTGTTTAAAATTAAGCAAAAGAGAGAGAGAGAGAGAGAGAGAGAGAGAGAGAGAGAGAGAGAGAGAGAGAGAGAGAGAGAGAGAGTTGGATTCTCTGTCCAATATATGCTCTATTGATACGCATATGAGAGGAGGCAAAAGTGGGGAAAATTCCTGAAGCTGAAATGCAAAATGGAATTTGGCTTAACGACGTTTGTTGAAGAAAGATAGCGTCGGCTGTTTAAAATTAAGCAAGAGAGAGAGAGAGAGAGAGAGAGAGAGAGAGAGAGAGAGAGAGAGAGAGAGAGAGAGAGAGAGAGAGAGTTACAAGAAGTTACAATGATTTTGGATGTCTCAAAGACTTTTCAGTCCATCCGCGGAGATTCCATTTGCTCTTTAGTAGAGCGTTTTATTTTAACCATTTAGAGAGTTCTTATGATCTTGTCTAACTTAGTCTTGAACTCTTTTACCGTGTTACTGTTTACTACATCCGCTGGAAGTCTATTCCAAGCATTTGCTATTTTGTATGTAAAGAAATAGCCACATTGACTGGTGTTGTATCTTTTCAGTTCCAATCTCTGCACTGGACTGATTTGTGCTGCTAAGCGTAAATAGATTGTTGTAATCTACATTTGAGAGAGAGAGAGAGAGAGAGAGAGAGAGAGAGAGAGAGAGAGAGGTGTCTTAGATGCTCAAAGATATAAATTCTAATTCAGATGGTGATGATGTAAACATTCAAAAAGTTCCTCGACTTGGGATCTCTATCCCAGGATCTGTCTGTTTGTATGTTTATACGTATGCAATTATCAGTGATCAAACCATTTCTGTCACGTCTATTTATAATCCTTAGAAAGAAAGGGTCTTTTGTACAAGTAGCCTACTTGCCATTGGTGATGTACTATTTTCCATGAATATCTATAAGCATGTATTACGAAGAAATCCGCAACGCAATGTAGTGTTCGTATTCAAAACCGTACAAATATATCCTTGGGAAGATATTTTCATTTGGAATTCGAAATGCATAGAAATGTTCTTTCCATAGCTGTTTTTCTCATGGGCATTTCTTTTGCAAAAGGCTTTCATGGCTAGTATCTGGAGCAGTCCAGAAGACCAAGTTTTAAATGCTGTTAGTAAAAAAAAAAAAAAAAAAAAAATTCCATTGGGGAAAAAAGTGTATCGGGGATGTATTCATACACATAGATTATACACATAATAGATAGGTACGATAAATAAAGGTGCTTGACAGAAAATACGTACATATGCGTTACGTTTGGGTGATAACATTAGCCTTGTGTGTTTATTTGTGCATGCGACATGTACTTGTATGTAGTATTTACAAATAGTTATGCATACTATGGTTCATTTCACTTTTGTTGTGGATGAAATTCCTGAAATGAATGATGTTTTGATTGATTACAAATTTTCTTTATCCAAGGCGAAATACAGCAGACATCCTAATGGTATTATAAATAGGCCAAACTTAACGGAAGAGGCTAAGAAAGGTTGAGGAAAAAATATGTAAATGTATGTGATTGAAGTCAAAATGTATAATATCGTTTATTGTTATAAGTAAAAAAAATGCTATTGGACTAATGATTGCAAATCAGTTTAACTATAACCGTGCAGCGAAATGGAACTGATTGATATTGAATGATATTGAAGAGAAATAAATCTAGTTCAAGCCATTGAATAGTTTGCATAAATTGATTGAATGCTAATTCAATCCCTAATCTCCTGTAATAATGATTCATTCCAATCTCAATGGTTAATGAGGAATGATTTTTCTTTTGGCCATGGACAGAGAAGGTTACCACATCTCTCTCTCTCTCTCTCTCTCTCTCTCTCTCTCTCTCTCTCTCTCTCTCTCTCTCTCTGGGATTAGTAGGTATTAAAACTTGCTCGTGTACAATGGAAGTATAAGGCTTGTAATTCCAGACCAACTGGCGATATCAGTAATTTAGAATGTACGAATGTCATTCGTGTGATTGGTTGTGGCAGAGTCAAGGGTGTGGTAGCCTATTGGAAACGTCCCTGTCTGACGTTCTAACGGACTGGGGTTCGAGTCACGCTCAAGTTCGATATTTTCTAGTAGTGTCTGCAACCTCACCATCCTGGTGAGCTTAGGATGGGAGTTTGAGAGAGCCTATAGGTCTACCTGCTGAGTCATCAGCAGCTTTTGCCTTGTCCTCCCTGTTCCTAGCTTAGGTGGAGAGGAGCTTGGTTGCTGATCATATGTATATATGGCCAGTTTCTAGGGCATTGTCCTGTCTATAGGAACAATGTCACTTGTCATTGCCTCTGCCATCTATGAGTGACCTTTAAACCTTTAAATTCTGAACTGAAAACAGGGTTTGATCAATCCTTCGTAGCTTTCTCTTCCAGAATATGGAATCCTCTGCTTTTCTCTATTTTCGATCATTTAGAGCAGTGGTTCTCAAGCTTTTTTCTGTCATTTCTCCCCTGCACCCAGTTCATCCATCCAGATTTCCCCCTTCATACCCCGCCCAGCCCTCATGCCCACTCGCCTGCCTCAGAAATGGGCATGATACTCTAATTCTCCCCTTGAATATCATGTCAGTGAGAACTGATATAATCATATCACAATTGAATGGCTAACAACAAATTGCCGGACGTACTATAAGTACATTTTCCGCTTGTTTTAGTTAGTAGGTAGTGTAATTATTTCCCCCCTGGAAGCTTCATATTTCCCCCCAGGGGGAAATTTCCCCCAGGTTGGGAACCACTGATTTAGAGTCTTCTTTAGAGAGGGATTTGTCCCCAATTATGCAGTTCGTCATGTCTTAATGACAAGTGTTTTTAAATGGGTTGTACCTTCTTTTCAGGCTGGGCTATATTTTACCTCTTCCGAAAAGCTATTATGGCGTGATGGGTCCCTTGTAGATGTACAGTCACTCATATAAGTTGGTGGATGTCTGGGTGTTTAAGAGAGATTTCCATTTACCACTTTCTGGACGACAGGTGTCTGGGAGCGCGAAACCAGTCGAATAATCAAGTTAATATTTGACCGGTTTCACGCGCCCAGACACCTGTCGTCCAGAAAGGGGGGAAATGGAAATCTCTCCTATACACCCAGACATCCACCAACTTATATGAGTGACTGTACTTATATCTAGCAATTTATTTCTGATCGATTACACTCGTTTAGAGGAAATGCTTTTCACTGCAACGGGAGACTTGCGCTTATCAATTTTATTGACATGAAGTACAGAAGGGTTAACACATTTATTGATAAAATGTGTCTTTATGGTTAAGTTATAGGTATTACTAGTTAAAGTAATTCTAATGGCTATTGAAAAAATGGCTTTAAATTACTTCTCATACTGATAAATTTCATTATTGGTATATTTTCATCCCAGTTAGTATTAGAAAAATTATGTAAATATTTTTGGCTCTTATCTATTTGATACTGATATTTTAATCATAATATCCACCTCTCATAATCTTTAATAAATCCATCTCAAATTAATAGAGAGAAATTGTTAGCTCCCTTGTGTATATTTTTTTTCAAGTGTTGGTTTGCAAGTATGCCTTCCGAAATATCCCATTGTTTGGTAAAACGTCCATTTAAGTTCAACTCTTCTCTAATATGGTAGAGCAGTAACGCATTAGCAGAAATGCTGCTCATGACAAGAATAGTTCATCCTATTGTGAGACGAGCACTTACCACCGTCGACGTGAAGTTCCATTGCAGTTTTCTTCATATTTATGAATTGTCTCCTCATTATGATTTGCTCTTTGCACGATGTACAGTATATTCATCAGTTTTTAGTATTCGATAATGTTCCACTATATAATTGGGGATTATATTTATTACCTAGTTTGTCTGGCTATTTGTCTAGATAGGATTCCTGTCAGGCTTGTCGATGAGCTTAATTTTAATTATCGATCATAAATGTACAGTTGGACACAGAAATTCCGGGCATACCACGCACTGAGGAATTGCATCCTGCCATACCATTATTGTGCGGCGAGTAACCAAACAGTGTAGTGAGAGGAGCTGACATCAGTGGTTGGTGGGTGTACATACAGGCACTCTCCATTCAGTAAGGGTGTGATAAGGTGCACTTCCTCAGAGCAAGGTGTGCCAGGAAATCCTGTGTCTAAATGTGCATGAAGGCAAATAGTCTGTCTGTTTGCTATACTTACCTTCACTGTTAAAAAAAAACCCCGTAATTTTAATCGGAAATTCTCCGTAAAAAATATACTGTTCTCAGCCGTATTTCAGTAATATACAGGTGACCGTAATTTTACCCTACTTTGTTATTATCTTTTACAGGTTGGTGACCGTAATATCACTTCTTTATGTCAATATATCCGTTTTAAGACCGTAAATGCTTGGCAACATTTATTCCAGGAATTTTATCGTTTTTAACGGCAAATTTTTAACAGTGTTGTTAATGCAACTCCTTAACCGCTGAAGGGACTTCATTCAAACGATTCAAAGATCGACATTCGGAGAAAAGAATTACTCTTCGTCTGTGTCATGTTTCAAATGCCCATGCAGTTAGAATTTTCGCTTAAATAGAGATATGGGTAAAAGTTCAAGCGAAGATTGCCCGAAAGCCTTTCCGTGTGTCTTTCCACGAAAGCGTTCGTTATGCTTATATTGTCATTGTGAGTCTTTCAACAGCCACATGAGGCGTTGTATTTATGTATGCAAAATACACCGGAAGATGCATTAGCAACTCTGGTGGATATACGAGGTGCCTCACACTGAGGGACCTGGGGGAACCCAAACATAAAATAAGGTAAGGTAAGGCAATCAGTGGGTCTGCCACATTTATCTTGTCACGCCAACGTTCCTTACTTTTACAAGAAGATGCGCTCTCTCTCTCTCTCTCTCTCTCTCTCTCTCTCTCTCTCTCTCTCTCTCTCTCTCTCTCTCTCTCTCTCTCTCTCTCTCCCTCTCTCTCTCCCCCTCTCTCTCTCTCTCCTTTAGTATATATGTCACAGCAGTTTCTACATAGTAAAAGGCATTTCAGTTTAATTTGATAAGGAAACAGACTATCATTCACAGATGTGCTTGAAGTGAGATCCATTGTCTGCCTGTATACAAACTTGAGTTCGTAACTCTTGGAACTCTAAGGAATAGTGACTTGCATAGATCTATATCTTGTGTATTCTGCAATTGCAGTCCTTGCCTTTGGGACCAAGATGACTTTCGGAGTTGCAACACTCAACATGTACCAAGTAGACCAGTGGTTCCCAACCTTTTTTCTGTCATTTCCCCCCTGCACGCAGTTCAACCATCCAGATTTCCCCCTTCATACCCCGCCCAGCCCTCATGCCCACTCGCCTGCCTCGGAAATGGGCATGATATTCCAATTCTCCCCTTGAATATCATGTCAGTAAGAAATGATATGATCATTTCACAATTGAATGGCTAACAACAAATTACCGCACGTACTATGTGGACATTTCCCGCTTGTTTTAGTTAGTAGGTAGTGTAATTATTTCCCCCCTGGAAGCTTCAAATTTCCCCCCAGGGGGATATTTCCCCCAGGTTGGGAACCCCTGAAGTAGACCATTAAGCCAGGCTGACACTTGCACGAATTTGTGGCACGCATTGTCACGACTCGAGTTGTGAACTGGTGTGAACTCGTCGTGGACTGGCGTGAAGTGTTCGTAAACCCGTCGTGACGAGAATTTTGATATGTTCAAAATTTTGGTCACGACAAAATTTCGTGACCGGGTCGTGAACTGTTCGTGAACTCGTCGGGACGATGCGGGAAGTGCGCAAACTATGCGTGAACTCATCGTGCCAGTTCGTGTCAATGTGGACAGGTCAACTGTGATTCTGAGGTAAATTTTTTTTTTCTCTCTCTCTCTCTCTCCAGTTCGTGCCACAAAATGTCACGACTTGCCATGACAAATTCGTGGCAAAAAGTCCTGCAAGTGTCAGGGTACCTTTATGCATATCTAGGCATTAAGTTTGATTATAAGTGTGCCAGTCTACCTGTCTGTTATTAATCAGAATTCCTTTAAAGACAAGTTGTTTTGTGGTCGATAGATGGCGTGGTAGGTATCTCTAGAGTGCATGTTTATCAATGGTGACTTTTTTGTTTATTATTTATTAATTTAAATCTTTCTGGACTAGACCAACTAATCATTTGACCTCTCCAGTTGAATTGGAATGTGGCTTTATCGGCGATATTAATTTCGGCCTTTATTTCAGTTCTTATGGTTTTAATGTTGATGATTATGATAAGAACTGTTGTAATTTATTATATTTAGTTCTTCATCCACTCTCATCCAAGTCAGTATATGAATAATGTTTTAATATATAAAGTTCTTCATCCACTCTCATCCAAGTCAATGTATGAACAATGTATTTTACAAGATTCTTTGTCTATGTTTCCTTTTTATAATTTATTTAAAGTAATGGATAATGAACTCTTGATCAACCCATATACAGCATTATAACTGATTGTTGTGTAACATTTGATCGTTTTATGACAACTTTAGTTTTAAAACAATCTTCTTCTTTTTTTCTTTTTTTTTCAAATAAGCCACAAATTCTTTTTGATATTTAATTCACTCTGCCACCGGATCACAGAAAAAATATGAAATGAAATTTTTCTATGATAAGTAGGCTACTTCTGCCTGCTCAAAGATTCGAACCTTATCGTAGGGTAGAAAGAAAAGGTTAACGGTTGATTTAAACCATACTTGTCGCATTTCTTTGGTATTAAGTCTTTTTATAGTTTATTTATGATATATTTGTTTTTGATATTGTTAATAGTTTATATGTGACATGTCTGTTTTGACATTGTTACTTTTTTTAGAATGATTTATTGTTAATTTGTTCTCTTCATTTATTTATTTCCTTATTTCCTTTCCTCACTGGGCTATTTTTCCCTGTTGGAGCCCCTGGGCTTATAGCATCTTGCTTTTCCAACTAGGGTTGTAGCTTGGATAGTAATAATGATAATAATAATAATACGGAAATACGAAGCATCTCATTGTATAAAGAATGATCTCGTTGAATATATATCTCCTGATAACCCTTAGTAATTATTGAAGACTTAAAGTTTTCATTTCATGTGCTATCAAGACCTGATTGAGACTTGGATTCATGTAATTTGAGACTTGGGCTTGCTATTACCAGCGTAAGTCTATGGCTTTAGAAATAAGACCAACATCGATATTGAGATACTTTTCATAAAAAGTTTTAAAACGTAACTTCATATTTGGCATTTGATTATAATTTCATCCTGTTAGACAACAGGGCTCTACACAACAAAATTCATTCGTTTGAATAAATAAAACTTAATGAAATAACTAAGAAAATAGGAAGAGAGTTTACTTACAATTCTATATAATTAAAATCCTATAGGAGCAGACCTCAGTTCCTGCCCTCTGTCTTCTTCCTTCCGCTTCTTGACGGGCCACGTATCCCGGTTCCTCGTGTGGAGACTCCCTGCCGAATCCTTGCCCAGCCTTCTAGAGGGCTGCACGTGCCCAACCTGGTGCGTCGGGGCCCTTACGTAGAACTCGAACTCATCGACAACATGAGCTAAGAATTTATTTGAGACTATATGCCATCGCTTTCGTTTTGTGGATTTCGAATCAGTAAATCCAGAAAGCCAAAATCATATTACAATCTTTATTTCTAAGTTAAAAAATATTCTACTTGCACAATGACAAATAAACATACGCAAAGTTCCGTATTACAATCTTTATTTCTAAGTTAGAAAATATTCTGCTTGCACAATGACAAATAAACGCACGCAAAGTTCCATATTACAATCTTTATTTCTAAGTTAGAAAATATTCTACTTGCACAATGACAAATAAACGCACGCAAAGTTCCATATTACAATCTTTATTTCTAAGTTAGAAAATATTCTACTTGCACAATGACAAATAAACGCACGCAAAGTTCCATATTACAATCTTTATTTCTAAGTTAGAAAATATTCTACTTGCACAATGACAAATAAACGCACTTAAAGTTCCAAATAGTATAATCGCCAGTGAACCAACATGCAAAGGATCTGCATATATTTAAGAAGTTGAATTTCCTGTTCTGCAGAATTGCTTTTTACACCACAGTGCCTCTACCACATATGAAAGCGCATGTACCAACCGTGTGTCACACAATTGTACATAATTCCTTTTGCATATATTATGCTTGTATCTTCGCTCTTCCCTCGCAATAAAACGAACCAGAATAAACATGTCTGCGTGTCGCCTATGTAACATTGTCATTTTCTCGAACATGTAATTTCCTGTGGCCTTGAGGTTTTGTATATAAAGGAGTGTGTTCCATAATAAATGAACTCAGTTGCTTTCACACTGCCTTTGAGTTCACAACCTTTCTCTCGGCACCGTCACACACATATGAAAGCACATGTTGATTCAA
>NC_090748.1:89857349-89864849 GCF_036898095.1 Palaemon carinicauda
GAAAGCTAATCACCATTGAACCAAAGTTACTAATCGTTTATACTTCAGGTTACGTATAAAAAGAAAGCATTTTATTAAAGTGGAAAAATGAAAGAAACTAAAAATATTTGAGCAGTGTTAATTGAGAAACAAAACAGGAGAGAAATAAATGAGAAACTTAAATGGAGATTGAGGTTTGGTGAATATTGAGTAAATGAATCAGATTTCTGATATTTGAAGGTGGTTAGACAAGCAGAGGTTAAACTCTATATATAAGGAATTATGTGGAACATTCTTCATAGGACAAAGAGAAGCACAGGGACTAGAGGCAAAAGGAACTATATATATATATATATATATATATATATATATATATATTTATATACAGATATGTATATATATATATATATATATATATATATATATATATATATATATATGTGTATATCATAATATATATATATATATATATATATATATATATATATATACAGATATGTATATATATATTATATATATATATATATATATATATATATATATATATATACTATTTATAGATGTAGATAGATAGAGATAGATAGATATTTATATATAGAAATACACGATCACCTGGAGAAATAAATAGGAATGCAAATAGACAGGTTTAAAAACTAAAGAAAATTAACATTCCACTAACTTATATTACAAAATCTTTCTTAAACTTTCCATTGTCAACATCTATGAGACACCTTTGTTACTGGGCAACAGAACATAGTGAACCTTTATGTATTAGCATAGAGAGCTCATACTAATGGAAACGTGTAGCATGCCCATATATTAAAAGCGATTGCGTTAAGTAACGAAGAGATGAAAGCTTATCGAAAAAGTGCCGGGACTAAGATTGAAACTGTATTGTCCTCGGATATAAGCAAACCGCTGCTCTGGTTGGTTCTGTTTAGAAGAAATGTCGCAAAGGATGGTTTAATAGTTTCCCAGAAGGAGGTGAGATGGAGTCTTCCCTTCTAGATAACCAAAGGAGATCATTGGTGTTTTTTTTTTTTTTTTTTGGGGGGGGGGGCAAGCCAAGCTGTAACGTTATCTCACTGGAAAGGCAGAATGCCTTATGTCCCATTAGGGAAAGTATCTCAGTACGGGGAAAACATAGTAAACTAGAGGGACACTCAGTAGAGGGCAGACCTCCGCCGCCCAGCCTATTTCTCGACGCTTTGCTCAACCTTGGCCTTGACCTTGACTTATGACCTTAATATGTATTAATTTGCGTGGATTTTTATACACGCAAATATGAAACAAATTTGAAGTCTGTGACAACGATGTCCAAACTTATGGCTGGTTACGTGATTTGGACATTTTGCTTGACAGTGACCTTTTCCTTTGACCTTGACCTTCCAAATGTAATCATTTCCAGCTTTTTACATAACAGTTAATCCCTGCATGTTTCATTACTCTACGATTAAAATTTTGGTCAGGAAGGTGTTCACAAACAAATACACACACAAATTACAAATACACATATAGGAGGTAAAACATAACCTTTCAACTTCGTTGGCGGAGGTAATGATAAACAATAAAAGAGGAAAAGGAAATACTAACAAAGTAAATATGACCATGATTATGTGGAAAGAGAACAGAAACGATGGTTTTGAAAATGGAGATAATGAAAAAGATAAGAAAAAGGTATCTTATTAAACCTTAGTCCTTGTATTTAGCTTGCCCAATCATTCGAAAAAAAAAAGAAAAACAAGAAGAAGAACAAACTGATGAAGTGTGTGTGTTTAAGTCCGTAGGCAAGAGTGTTCAGATGACAGTTGAAAGTTACAAACCAGAGGTTATGGCATTAACCAAGATTAGGAAAACAGTAGTTTGATTCAAATGTGTTATTCTTCTTGAAGAGCTGCAAGCCATATCCAGAGTCACTATTCTATCCTTATCGTACGAGTGAATAGCTACTGAACAATCACAATAGCTAACTTGAGTTTAAGGTGCAGTATGCTGAGCATTGCTGAATGTGGTAAAGGAAGAGGAGAATTTATAAGGAATTAATAGAGTATTTGGCCTACGTTTTAGGTTGTACATCAGGCAAAGGAAAGGAACAGTGAAAATTCCCTAGAGACTGACCATATATACAAGCCCCCTCTCTACCAAAACTAGGATCATGGAGGGCCAGGCAATGGCAACTGATGACTTAGATGGTAGACCTGTCGGCTTTCTCAGCATTAGCTCATAAGGATGGTGAGGTTGCCTACACAAGAAACTCGAGTTTGGGCAGTTCCTTAGGAAGGGACATTTCCTATTGGCTACCACAACCTTTGTAAGCAAAGAAAAGAACTGGACATAAGGATTCAACATCAAATCGTCTTTCTATAGTCCATTTCTTTTAGCGATGCAGATTTGCACCGACTCTCAGCGGTGCCCTTTTAGCTCGAATAAGTTTCCTGATCACTGATTGGTTAAAATTATCTCGTCCAACCAATCAGCGATCAGGAAACTTTTCCGAGCTAAAAGGGCACCGCTGTGAATCGGTGCAAATCTGCATCGCTAAAAGAAATTGACTATAGTTATTCTTTATAGGTTAGACCTTTTGGTATTCAAATTGGCAACGATGCGGTATGTTTATCTTATAAGCTCGATGACATGAATCATCAAATATCATTTGCGTTATCCGAGAGGGTTTGGAGTGATAAAAAAGTAGAAGAGTGGGATTTAGCTGTAAGGATGTGTTAATCTCCATTGATGCGATAGCTGCTAGGTGTTGAGATGTGTCTATTTAAGATAAGATTGAGAGGAGTTAAAATGACCGTCATTATTAGAAAATTGTTGACTCGTGAGAGCGGGAGAGACAAAATGTAATTCCAATTTTATTCTGTATAGATATATCTCTCAAGTAGGTCAGGATTTAATTGCGAAACTTCCCAGATATAGATGAAACACACACACACACACACACACACACACACATATATATATATATATATATATATATATATATATATATATATATATATACATATATACTATATATATATATATATATATATATATATATATATATATATATATATATATATATATATAATCTGTGTGTGGTGAGTGAGTAGCTGCTTCTCAGTTCTTAAACAATCCAGTAGTTGATAGCATATATAGAAGTATACTACAAATTTCAATTGAAGTTGTGTTAAGCAGCGCTTATAGATCACTCGAGAAGCAAAGAATTGTCCTTTAGTTCTGAATAGTGCCACAGTCTTTGTGTTAGAGCCATCCAATGTCATAAGTTAGAGTTCTTAATTTTGAGGATACCTCGAGCACACTTTTCGGTCATTTTCCTCCTTTACTTTCATAAAGCAGTGATAGAGGTGGCAAGCATGCATTTATCTTTCCTTTGCCTCCAATTTTGAACCCCATCTTTCCTTTCTTGTCTTCCTACCTCATAGAACTTGTTAATTATTTTCATCCATATTTTCTATAAGACTGAACTACCAAGAAATACCTTAGATTTCTCACTCTATTAATACTTATTAAGCCACATATACTGCACAAAACCGACAAATTTAGCAGCTTCAATATGATATTTATCATCCACATTCAACACACATAATTCCTTTCTATAGGAGAGGGCATTCAAAATTATTATATGCAATCACACCTTGACTTCCCCGGACACTTCTAGAGACTGTTATGAATCTTTTTGCACATCCTGCAACCTTTCTTGCTGCTATTTTGCAAATCGCGTCTTGTCTCTTCTTGCTGTCCAATATATGTACTCCAAGACACTTATATGCTTCAACCCCATCCTTTCTTCCATATTCTGCATTAGCATTCAGTACTCCTCTTACCTTCTTTCCATTTACTATCGTTACCCTATTCCTAATAGCATTTACTCCCAAGATTTTCCTATTGGAGTCAATTTCACTCTCTCCTGCTAGCTTCTGCGATCTCTCTTCACTACTCCCATCTGACATTACCATGTGAATGAAAGAAAAGTATTTCAAGGTGTTGAGAGAAACAGTTGAATTGTACATTTGTTGTAAGAAGAATAGAATTAGTAAGAAATCTTTAAATTCACAGAAATGATAAAAAAGTTAGCATAGGTTAATAAAAAAGTGGCTCAGAGTATTTCGAGGTGGTTTGGTCATGTAGGAAGAATGCATAGCCATTGGTTAGCGAGAAGAGTGTATAAACCAGAATTCATAGGAAATGGGAGAGGGAAAGACCTATAAGTAATTGTATATATGGGGTGCATAACTCATTGGAAAGGAAGGTTCTTGATATATTGGAGATTCTAGACAACATTTAAGATGAGGACGAATGGTAAAGCGTGTGTGGTTTTGTTCTTTAACCTGTTTATGAGTGTTTCTGTGTAGAATATGAGGCGAATAATGTAGTATCAGGTTCATTGCATACATAAATATATTCATAAATACATACATATACATATTTAAGTTTAATATAGAAATAATAATAAAAATGGAAGATTGTAGGTTGATATGGATTTTTTTTTTCTTTGTGGAGTAAAATTTTGTGTGGATCTACAGACGTACTTTATACCCAAGTTTCGGTAATCCTTCTATTGTGTTCCCTCCTATGTGGAAAATAGTAGCATTGAAAAAAAGTCTATAGCCAATTAACTAATTCAGTTCACTTATTAGTGACTTGTCCTACATCGTTGGAGTGTTCTCCGGTCTAGAGAGAGAGAGAGAGAGAGAGAGAGAGAGAGAGAGAGAGAGAGAGAGAGAGAGGGGGAGAGAGAGAAAGTTCTGGTCTTTAAAGAGATTATGCTTCCCAGCCTAGATTTAGGATATTCTTAATTATGTTGATCAGTTTATCTACTCGGTTATAATTGACTTGACACTTCCTCTTATCCTCTTTAATGTAATTAGGTCAGCAAAACTGCATAATTTTTTTGAATTCCATAACTTTCCGAATTTTAAAATTCCTGGAATTTAATGTTCGTTTTACTACTTTTTTGAGCAACCGTTTTCAGTTTTCATTGTAATACCGACATGCTATGCAACTTTTATGTTTATTCAGATCAGTGCTAAAGGAAAATCAGGATATGTGTACTGCGATACCGGTGACAAAAAAAGGAACAAAGAAATTTACTAGAGAGCTATGAAGCTCAGCACCAGTTTCATAATATATATATATATATATATATATATATATATATAAATACACACATATATATATAAATATATATATATATACTGTATATATATGTATATATATATATATATATAATGTGTGTTCGTGTATGTATGGGCATATATACATATATATATATATATATATATATATGTATATATATATTGGTAATTTTTCCAGTCTTTACTCCCACACAAACTAGTTGTTATTCCAAGTGTAAGGATATGCGAGTAAATGGACAAAGACATGATTGATCTCATATGGGATTGATTGCCCATTCTGTATTTCAACAAGGTTACATTCAAGAGCAAAGATGATGGGTAAAAATGGTGAATCATGATTTTAAGGGGTAGTGAGAGATGGTGGAGGTGGAGTAGAGGAAGTGATTCAACTACAATGTAGTCTCCAATAACAAATTGAGGAATATCTCTCCTTCAGTGTTTTTATTGATACTAACTTTATACCAAGGGTCAGCAATATAATTTTGTGTAAACATCCCACACATTGATTGCGTAATTGAGTTAGGTTTAAGAATTGGATTACGGTGAAGAAGTAATTTCCTAATGCTTAAATGACACCTATGTACTTTTAAATGTTCAATTCACTGTGTTGGATGGGCCCAGTTGCCAAGAAACATGGTTCGGTAGACACACTGACCATAAGGAGGTCTTTAGTCTTCCGCCACAATTTTAGTTAGGAGTAGAGTTGAGATTACTATCAATTGGAAAAATGATGTTTAGGGCCCTCTGGAAAATATTTCTCAAAGTTATTACACAGCTAACCAAACAACATTGCTGGGTTCTCAGTGGAGGGTCTCAGTTGCTTCCAATCAGCACTGATATCTTCGTTTTCTATTTGGTAAGGAAAACAAAGTAACTCCCCTAATTGGGTAGAAATGCAGGACTAATCACTCGTTATCTCTTGCAGGGAAGTGAGTTACTTGGCTCTCCAAACTTGCCAAAGGAATTCAGTGGGACTTAAGTGAACATAATCCTTTGGTAGTCTTTGTTTTTTTTTTTCTCTCTGTACAAGGGAGCTTGTCTTTACCTGAAGGAGGGTTGTTATTCCTAGATCTTCAATACAAGTGTTTGGTTAACTGATGTTAATGCTCATTGGCGTTAACTTAACATGTGTTGTTACTTTCTTCCTTATCTAATATTGTTTGTAATAACAGAAGAGAGTTTTTGAGGATAAGCAACTCTTTGGAGACAAAGTTACAAATCCGATGACTCTCATCAAACACATCCACCTAATGTGGTTATTTATATACCTAAGGTACTTATTCTTATTAGATTTTATGTAAAACAGTATAAGCAGTAGCAAGGATAGTGGCCTTTCTCGGAATGAAGGTCTCCAGGAGAGCAGTAGCTTGATGCAGCATGCAGGGAAATTAACTTGTTGAAACTTCACGCAAGCATAAATGCTACACTGTAGCCAATTAAATTTTGAATGTCTGATGCAGACTTTTGCTTCTGTGACTGCATTATTGTTTGTGTAGTTGAAGCCTTCCAATGTAAATGGCTTGACAAAGGAGATTCCTTCTTAGGATAGGGGTGGAAACTGAGGTAAAGTTACTGGTGCGTTTGTACCTTTTTGTAAAGGATGCATTATCTTAGGATAGTTTTAGAATGGCGTCTCATTTAGCCAGTACAAAATTGTCGTCTCAAAATTGCAATGAGAATATTGATCACTGTAGTGGAGGTGAGAGTTATGGTAATGATTCATCAACTAGATCCCAAGAGAATACTTTCTAACCATGTTATTTGAAGGTTCTTTCTCTATAGCTTGCCATGCTTGCTGTACCCATCCGTAACAGCATACCAATTTGCGTTGCCCCGTGTGGAGGCTCAATTTATTTTATCAGATGACAAACCTAATGTGCAGACTGAGTATGGCCAGTAATTGCACCTACGAAAGTCTGGTAGAAAATGGTTTGGTATTCTGTAAGCCATTTGATGTTCCTCAATGTTCTGCATATTGTAAATTCATGAAACTCAAGTTTTTTAACAAAATGATTGTGAGGTGCAGAGAGTTTCACTTCCACGACAGCATCTGTCAGGGGTGTAGCTAGCTAGCTCCATAACTGTTATCCATCTTTGTTCCATTTGGCATCTGGAAGACAGTGCTTCAGGGTTATAAGATTTCTCATCTGTGTAAGTTGTACTTGAAAGAAATATGAGTTTTCATGACACTTTAAGGCTCGAATTGCTTCTTTACTTCTCTGGAATAGGATCAAGTGAAGTGCCTTTTTTTTTGGGGGGGGGGGGGTTCAGAAAGCCATACAACTGGCTACACAAGTGTACTAACACTGTAAGTCGGCCAGCTCTTATGGTACTTTTCCATGTCATGTTAGTTAGCAGCTTTGCCTATCCATTTTCG
>NC_090748.1:89869849-89873620 GCF_036898095.1 Palaemon carinicauda
AAATATTACATTTTTCACAATTTCAGTTCTGCTTTTGCCATCGACTTTACTTGCTTCCAGACTTAAATTATCTAGAAGTTTTTAATGAAGCAAATTTTCTTTCAGCCTAGAGAGAGAGAGAGAGAGAGAGAGAGAGAGAGAGAGAGAGAGAGAGAGAGAGGAGAGAGAGAGAGATTAAATAGATACTAATTTAGAAAATCTCATTATAATTCAAGGCAATCACTTTTTAATATCCCCTCACATTTCAGCTTGAATACATTTTTATCTATTGAACATCAGTAACTGAGTTCAATCTCCCCACGTTATTGTTATACTAGTTATTCATAAGCAATAACTATACAATGGAATAAAGGGGGAAAATAGTTTGAACGCCATTGAGATTCTCTGTGGCAGCTACTATCACGATGGCAACTCAAGTAGGAATATTCCAGTCAACTCGCTTGTGAAGGGACGGGAAATCCAAGTTTTAGAGAATGTAGACCTTGAGGGAAAACCTTGTCTCCGAATTAGCTATTCTGTGAGTATCTGAATGCATTGTTGATTTGGATGTTCAAGGATTAGGTGATTATAAGGTTAATAGCGTGGGCATCCTCTAAGAATGATGGACCAATATTCAGATAGATATGCGCACACACGTAACCTCTCACCAGGGTATAAATATTCCTTCTCCACCTTACTCGAGTGACGGGAGAGCTGTGTGAGATAAAAAAATATATATATATGTATATATATATACATACATACATATATATACATATATATGTATATATATACATACATATATATATATATATATATATATATATATATATATGTACATATACATGTATATATATATATATATATATATATATATATATATGTATATAAATATATATACATATAAATGGGTGTATATATATATATATAATAAATATATATATATATATATAATATATATATATATATATATATATATATATATATATATATATATATATATATTATATATAGCCAAACACTTGCTCATCATTTTGTAGGAGATACCGAGTGGATATGCTGTGCGTTTATAATGATTAATATATTTTATTTATTAGAATTCGGGTAAAATAGTTGGTTTTTTACATATTGAGGAAAACTTTGAAAGCTTTGATTTTTAAAGATTTATATTTTATAAAGAAACAATCATTTCGATCAGTATAGAATTTGTGTGTAAAATCTACTTCATATATATATGCATGCATCAGGAATACAGTCATAAATTTTCTTATTAAAATTTCTTAGATCACATGTATGTATTTGTATGCACAATGGTATATATATATATATATATATATATATATATATATATATATATATATATATATATATATATACTTATATATACATATATATATAATTCATACTTACATACATATTTTTTTCCATCCGCACTCCATTTTCTCTCTAGGGAGTTTATTTAAAGATTTAATGCCTTAGCGAATAGGATAATACCCGTAGCTAGCAGGACAAATGTTCTAACTAGCAGGACATTGCTCCAGAGACTGACCATATATACATAAGATCAGCGCCGAAGCGCCTACTCCACCCAAGCTAGGACCAGGGAGGGCCAGGCTGTGGCTGCTGATGACTCAGCCGGTAAGCCTATAGGCTCTCCCAAACCCCCTATTCTTAGCTCACAAATATGATGAGGTTTCATACACTACAAGAAACTATCGAGCTCGAGCGGGACTCGAACCCTAATCCGGCGATCGCCAGGGACTGTGTTATGTTCCTCATTCTTGTGCCGGAAGCGGTTCTTTACCCAGTAAGCGTGAGACGAGTGCTTTTACACTATCCTGCCCACATGACACACACGCACTCACACACACACACGCACACACATACACACACACACACACATATATATATATATATATTATATAAATATACATATATAAATATATATATATATATAATATATATATATATATATATACATAATATATATAGATTATATATATTTATATATAAATATATATATATATATATATATATATATATATATATATATATATATATATACTGTATATAAATGTTATATTTATATTCCTATTTAAGTTTAAGACGCGCTGAAAGACATGATGTTCAGATGTAAAAATCCACCCGGAGGAATGAAAAAAATATATAAATTCTTACCGGTTTCGTCTTACATATATTATGTCCTGGAAATATACGAGATGAAGTCGGTGATGATTTATAAGGTTTTATTTTTTCCTATTTATTTATTGCATAAATGTTTATATACTCTCTCTCTCTCTCTCTCTCTCTCTCTCTCTCTCTCTCTCTCTCTCTCTCTCTCTCTCTCTCTCTCTCTCTCTCTCTCTATATTATATATATATATATATATATATAGTATATATATATATTGTGTGTGTGTGTGTGTGTAATATAAGTATTGTATATTGTATATCATAACTTGAATAAAACACCATATAACGTGTCTAGAAAGGATGTGTATTAAAATTCCAGTCACATATCGTTGCAGATTTCCAAACTGGAATTTTGGCAATTTTTCCAAAGTGCCTCATCGTATGAACTCTGAAATGATTTACAACTGTTCTAAAGTAAAAATGAAAAACATGTCAATAAAAGATAAAAGATTTACAACTGTTAGAAAGTAAAAAAAAAAAAAAAGATAATCAATAATAGATAAAAGTTGCTAAATAACCAAAGTAAGAGTTAAAGCTAAAACATTAGATTAAGAAGATAAGAGAGTTGCCAAAGCGTGAATAGTTTTGCAACCTGGTGTTGATGTTTATGATCTTGCCAGGAGCCTGTTTTCCAACTGGTCAAAGCTGATATCTTGCTAATGTGGCCCACCCTGCATAGAAACAGGTGGGAGTGCTAACAGAAATTGTTTCAGCGCTATTCGTTTATATTCTTGGAATATTATATTAAATGGTGGATATGTTGATTCGGAATAAGCCTTTTTTTTTTTCGCGACAGAGCTAGAAAATAATTTTTATGATGTTTTAGGTTAGGTTTATGCTCATGTGTAGCTCTAGGGAAAGATGATATTGATTTTATTTTTCCCTAAAATAGTTATAAACATAAGTTTTCCAATAGAGATCTTACTTCACTGAAAGGTTTTGCCATAACAGGTCGTGTATAAAAGTCAGATTATTTTTAGGTATATAGCCTAATTGGTTTTTACCAAGTTATTATTATTATTATTATTATTGTTATTATTATTATTATCATTATCATTATTATTATTATTATTATTATTATTATTATTGTTGTTATTAGTACTATTATTATTATTATTATTATTATTATTATCATTATAATTATCATCATCATTATCATTATTATTATTATTATTATTAGTACTATTCTTATTATTATTATTATTATTATTATTATATTATTATCATTATCATTATAATTATAATTATTATTATTATTATTATTATTATTATTATTATTATTATTATATTATTATTACTTACTAAGCTACAACCCTAGTACAAAAAGCAGGAGGCTGTAAGCCCAAGGGCTCCTACAAGGAAAAATAGCCCCGTGAGGAAAGGAAATAAGGAAATAACTATAAGAGAAGTAATGAATGATTAGAATAGAATATTCTACAGAAATGTAATGACATTAAAATCATAAACGCGGATAAGAGAGGGTCAGTAGCAGAGATAGAACACACACGATTACTTTTTCAAAGTTTACAGATGTGGAGTTACCAACGTAAAATTCTCACAAACCCACAGTGTTCTGAATGTGCAAATAAAATTCGTCAAT
>NC_090748.1:89874120-89899120 GCF_036898095.1 Palaemon carinicauda
TACTTCAATGAAGATTGAGAGTTTTTCGTATGAATCAGTATTTACACAACTAGTTTTCTTCGCTTGTAAATGCATTTTGCCTGTATGTCGTATATTGTTAAACAGAGATCTGAATCTGTTTTAAAGTGAAACTGTATCTCTTTCGTGTGTAGGGAGATAAACAGTATAGTTAGATGATACAATCATTGTGCTCATAATAGTTTTTTCAAGATTGATAATGCATGTCTTGCATTATTCTATAAGTACGAGAAGTTTGTCGAAAACAATTTTCAGTGCGTATCCTTTCTCTTTCTCATTTACTTACTTTACTTTTACTTTTACGGGTTTATTTCTCGCCCTCCACCAGACACTAAAGGTCTGTTCAGGCGGGCCTTGGTGTGTGAAAATAATTTCTTTCCAGTTAATATTTTGCTCTGTATCATTATCAGTTATTTCGCTAGCATTTGTATTCAGGCTTAATAGTTTTCAGGTCACTATTATAACACTTTTCTAAAAAGTGGGTGTCTTGGAATTTGCTGTCTTCTCCGTGTCATATTTTTGTCTTTTCGCCTGAAGACCTGGGCTTCTGAGAGGGTTCTATTTTCGCTTCATTATTTGGTAGGTGGGTAGGGTTAACATTACCTAGGAGACAAAAAAAAACATTTTGGAACCGTAGGCTATTTAGTTTATTTTTATACTATATTAAATTAATGTCCAAAATGTTAAAGATCGTATTACAGACAGCAGAGTTCTAAAGTTGATAATAAAAAGCAATATAAATGTATGTAAGTATAGATAAAATATACACATATTCATATATTTAGTAGACAGACATATATATAATATATACAACGGATAAATTATCTTTCCATTACTAAATCGTCTATATTAGTAGCTATATAAGCCATTATACAGTAAAGCGAATTACCACCACAGAACTCTATGGGATGCAGAGCTATTGTAAATTTCACTTGATATCTCCTAAGTTAGATCTAGACCTAATTAACCCCACCCCCTTTTTTCAGTGTATCTATTAGGGGGTACCCACCCTTCAAAATGTCTATCACTGGTTTCTATAACCAGGAGAGCCCATGGATATAGGTACTTTCAGCTAGAATACAGAAAAAAAAATCTAGGATGTTATTGATGAAGTAATCTCGTAAACGTGTTCCCTCACTGATTATCTGTGCATGATTGACAAGTATTTTTAATGATTTTTTTATATCTAACAATAAACAGTGTTATAATCGTATTCAAACTTAATCGAAATAGAAAGAAACGTGGATCTAGTTTTGGCAGAAAACTTTATAACTTTATTATTATTATTATTATTACTATCCAAGCTACAACCCTAGTTGGAAAAGCAAGATGCTATAAGCCCAGGGGCTCCAACAGGGAAAAATAGCCCCGTGAGGAAAGGAAATAAGGAAATAAATAAATGAAGAGAACAAATTAACAATAAATCATTCTAAAAAAAAGTAACAACGTCTAAACAGACATGTCATATATAAACTATTAACAACATAAAAAACAAATATGTCATAAATAAACTATAAAAAGACTCATGTCCGCCTGGTCAACAAAAAAGCATTTTCTCCAACTTTGAACTTTTGAAGTTCTACTGACTCAACCACCCGATTAGGAAGATCATTCCACAACTTGGTAACAGCTGGAATAAAACTTCTAGAGTACTGCGTAGTATTGATGGAGAAGGCGTCTGGTATTTAGTGACGATGGCACCATTAATTTATGCCCAAAATTTTGTGTGTCATCATTACTGTAATATGGATCTGTTTAGATCGTGTTATCGACAAAATGCAGTTAATTGTTTCCTTTTATGAAATTTATTAATATCTTTTATCTATCTTCCCTAAATTTTAATTTTTTGATAATTTTTTGAGAAAATTCAACATTTTCCAAGAGAATGACAAAAATTAAGGCTATTAGAGCAATTAAAAAAAATATATACTGCAAAATGTGCTGGGAAAAAAAATAACCCCTTGGGGGTTAAGGGTTGGAAGTTTCCAAATAGCCTGGGGGTAAAAGGGTTAACAGGGAATGATGTTCCTGTAGTGGCTTTGATTGTTGTGTGCTTGAAAAACTAGAAAGTTGTCAATTTACTTTGTACCAGATATGACATTATAATTTTTCGTAAAGCCACGAAGATTTCTTCATGAAAGTACGATTGTGTTGATGTTTGTTTATTGACCCTTTTACCCCAAAAGGACATACTGGTACGTTTCACAAAACTCATCCCTTTACCCCCATGGACTTACCGGTACGTCCTTGCAATAAACTGCTATTTAAATATTGTTTTTGCATATTTTTGATAATTTTTTGAGAAACGAAAGGCATTTTTCAAGAGAATGAGACCAACCTGACCTCTCTATGACGAAAATTAAGGCTGTTAGGGCAATTTAAAAAAAATATATATATATACTGCAAAATATGCTGGGAAAAAAATAACCCCCTGGGGGTTAAGGGTTGGAAATTTCCAAAGAGCCTGGGGGTAAAAGGGTTAATTACCCTCTAACATAGTTTGGATGGGTATAGATATTTCATCTATTTTTGCATCTGTTTATTTGTTCGTCTATCTGTCAAACACGACACGAAGCAGTCCATCATGTATTGACGTTTATATAAGATCATCTATATGTCTGCCTGTCATACCTACCTTGTTATTGCAACACCAGGTAGAAGGGATTGCAGTTTGATTTGCAATAAGGTATAAAAACATGTATAGATGTCTGCCTGTCTGTACGTATTTGTTACATTTGCCTTGTTGTGTCAGCACTTCCCACACAGTTAAAGGTATTCCAGTCAAAATGAGCACAAGGGGAGATAGTCTACCTGAACGTCCGAGTGACTGTCACAGTTACCTTGTCATCTCAAGGTCTTATGCATAGTTGAGAGGATTTCAGTCAATTTTACTATGATGGTAGACGATTATGATAAGTTGCGCATGACAGAAATTGTCTATTACTTTTAGAAAGTGCCTGAAGACAGATTTTCTCTCTTTGTTAACTAATTTGTCACCTACATTGTTTTTGTAACAACTCCTATACTGTTAAAAGGCGGAAAATTATTGATAGAATTGTCCGTAGAGAGACCCTCTTCTGTCTTGTCTACCTGTCTTCTGGCTTATATGCTTAGATATCCTTGAAGAAAAGACGTTTGTTTGTCTCTCAGACTTATATGCATAGATTTGCTTGAATGAATACTGCCTGTATTCACTCACTCTCAGGTTTATATGCATAGATTTGCTTGAATGAATACCGCCTGTATTCACTCACTCAGGTTTATATGCATAGATTTGCTTGAATGAATACCGCCTGTATTCACTCACTCTCAGGTTTATATGCATAGATTTGCTTGAATGAATACCGCCTGTATTCACTCACTCTCAGGTTTATATGCATAGATTTGCTTGAATGAATACCGCCTGTATTCACTCACTCAGGTTTATATGCATAGATTTGCTTGAATGAATACTGCCTGTATTCACTCACTCTCAGGTTTATATGCATAGATTTGCTTGAATGAATACCGCCTGTATTCACTCACTCAGGTTTATATGCATAGATTTGCTTGAATGAATACCGCCTGTATTCACTCACTCTCAGGTTTATATGCATAGATTTGCTTGAATGAATACCGCCTGTATTCACTCACTCTCAGGTTTATATGCATAGATTTGCTTGAATGAATACCGCCTGTATTCACTCACTCTCAGGTTTATATGCATAGATTTGCTTGAATGAATACTGCCTGTATTCACTCACTCTCAGGTTTATATGCATAGATTTGCTTGAATGAATACCGCCTGTATTCACTCACTCTCAGGTTTATATGCATAGATTTGCTTGAATGAATACCGCCTGTATTCACTCACTCTCAGGTTTATATGCATAGATTTGCTTGAATGAATACCGTCTGTATTTACTCACTTTCAGGTTTATATGCATAGATTTGCTTGAATGAATGTCGTCTGTATTCACCCACTCTCAGGTTTATATGCATAGATTTGCTTGAATGAATACCGTCTGTATTCACTCTCTCTCAGGTTTATATGCATAGGTTTGCTTGAATGAATACAATCTGTATTCACTCACTCTCAGGTTTATATGCATAGATTTGCTTGAATGAATACCGTCTGTATTCACTCACTCTCAGGTTTATATGCATAGATTTGCTTGAATGAATACCGTCTGTATTCACTCACTCTCAGGTTTATATGCATAGATTTGCTTGAATGAATGAATGCCGTCTGTATTCACCCACTCTCAGGTTTATATGCATAGATTTGCTTGAATGAATACCGTCTGTATTCACTCTCTCTCAGGTTTATATGCATAGGTTTGCTTGAATGAATACAATCTGTATTCACTCACTCTCAGGTTTATATGCATAGATTTGCTTGAATGAATACCGTCTGTATTCACTCACTCTCAGGTTTATATGCATAGATTTGCTTGAATGAATACCGTCTGTATTCACTCACTCTCAGGTTTATATGCATAGATTTGCTTGAATGAATGAATGCCGTCTGTATTCACTCACTCTCAGGTTTATGTGCATAGATTTGCTTGAATGAATAATACCGTCTGTATTCACTCACTCTCAGGTTGATATGCATATATTTGCTTGAATGAATACCGTCTGTATTCACTCACTCTCAGGTTTATATGCATAGATTTGCTTGAATGAATACCGTCTGTATTCACTCACTCTCAGGTTTATATGCATAGATTTGCTTGAATGAATGTCGTCTGTATTCACCCACTCTCAGGTTTATATGCATAGATTTGCTTGAATGAATACTGCCTGTATTCACTCACTCTCAGGTTTATATGCATAGATTTGCTTGAATGAATACCGTCTGTATTCACTCACTCTCAGGTTTATATGCATAGATTTGCTTGAATGAATACCGTCTGTATTCACTCACTCTCAGGTTTATATGCATAGATTTGCTTGAATGAATGAATGCCGTCTGTATTCACTCACTCTCAGGTTTATATGCATAGGTTTGCTTGAATGAATAATACCGTCTGTATTCACTCTCTCTCAGGTTTATATGCATAGGTTTGCTTGAATGAATACCGTCTGTATTCACTCACTCTCAGGTTTATATGCATAGATTTGCTTGAATGAATGAATGCCGTCTGTATTCACTCACTCTCAGGTTTATGTGCATAGATTTGCTTGAATGAATAATACCGTCTGTATTCACTCACTCTCAGGTTTATATGCATAGATTTGCTTGAATGAATACCGTCTGTATTTACTCACTTTCAGGTTTATATGCATAGATTTGCTTGAATGAATGTCGTCTGTATTCACCCACTCTCAGGTTTATATGCATAGATTTGCTTGAATGAATACCGTCTGTATTCACTCTCTCTCAGGTTTATATGCATAGGTTTGCTTGAATGAATACCGTCTGTATTCACTCACTCTCAGGTTTATGTGCATAGATTTACTTGAATGAATACCGTCTGTATTCACTCACTCTCAGGTTTCTGTGCATAGATTTGCTTGAATGAACACCGTCTGTATTCACTCACTCTCAGGTTTATGTGCATAGATTTACTTGAATGAATACCGTCTGTATTCACTCACTCTCAGGTTTATATGCATAGATTTACTTGAATGAATACCGTCTGTATTCACTCACTCTCAGGTTTCTGTGCATAGATTTGCTTGAATGAATACTGCCTGTATTCACCCACTCTCAGGTTTCTGTGCATAGATTTGCTTGAATGTACACCGTCTGTATTCACTCACTCTCAGGTTTATGTGCATAGATTTACTTGAATGAATACCGTCTGTATTCACTCACTCTCAGGTTTCTGTGCATAGATTTGCTTGAATGAACACCGTCTGTATTCACTCACTCTCAGGTTTATGTGCATAGATTTGCTTGAATGAATACCGTCTGTATTCACTCACTCTCAGGTTTATATGCATAGATTTACTTGAATGAATACCGTCTGTATTCACTCACTCTCAGGTTTCTGTGCATAGATTTGCTTGAATGAATACCGCCTGTATTCACCCACTCTCAGGTTTCTGTGCATAGATTTGCTTGAATGAACACCGTCTGTATTCACTCACTCTCAGGTTTATGTGCATAGATTTACTTGAATGAACACCGTCTGTATTCACTCACTCTCAGGTTTATATGCATAGATTTACTTGAATGAATACCGTCTGTATTCACTCACTCTCAGGTTTCTGTGCATAGATTTGCTTGAATGTACACCGTCTGTATTCACTCACTCTCAGGTTTATATGCATAGATTTACTTGAATGAATACCGTCTGTATTCACTCACTCTCAGGTTTATATGCATAGATTTGCTTGAATGAATACCGTCTGTATTCACTCACTCTCAGGTTTATATGCATAGATTTGCTTGAATGAATGCCGTCTGTATTCATTCACTCTCAGGTTTATGTGCACAGATTTGCTTGAATGAATACCGCCTGTATTCACTCACTCTCAGGTTTCTGTGCATAGATTTGCTTGAATGAATACCGCCTGTATTCACCCACTCTCAGGTTTCTGTGCATAGATTTGCTTGAATGAACACCGTCTGTATTCACTCACTCTCAGGTTTATATGCATAGATTTGCTTGAATGAATACCGTCTGTATTCACTCACTCTCAGGTTTATATGCATAGATTTGCTTGAATGAATACCGTCTGTATTCACTCACTCTCAGGTTTATATGCATAGATTTGCTTGAATGAATGCCGTCTGTATTCATTCACTCTCAGGTTTATGTGCACAGATTTGCTTGAATGAATGCCGTCTGTATTCACTCACTCTCAGGTTTATATGCACAGATTTGCTTGAATGAATACCGTCTGTATTCACTCACTCTCAGGTTTCTATGCATAGATTTGCTTGAATGAATACCGCCTGTATTCACTCACTCTCAGGTTTCTGTGCATAGATTTGCTTGAATGAATACCGCCTGTATTCACCCACTCTCAGGTTTCTGTGCATAGATTTGCTTGAATGTACACCGTCTGTATTCACTCACTCTCAGGTTTATGTGCATAGATTTACTTGAATGAATACCGTCTGTATTCACTCACTCTCAGGTTTCTGTGCATAGATTTGCTTGAATGAACACCGTCTGTATTCACTCACTCTCAGGTTTATGTGCATAGATTTGCTTGAATGAATACCGTCTGTATTCACTCACTCTCAGGCTTATGTGCATAGATTTGCTTGAATGAATGCCGTCTGTATTCACTCACTCTCAGGTTTCTATGCATAGATTTGCTTGAATGAACACCGTCTGTATTCACTCACTCTCAGGTTTATATGCATAGATTTGCTTGAATGAATACCGTCTGTATTCACTCACTCTCAGGTTTATATGCATAGATTTGCTTGAATGAATACCGTCTGTATTCACTCACTCTCAGGTTTATGTGCATAGATTTGCTTGAATGAATGCCGTCTGTATTCATTCACTCTCAGGTTTATGTGCACAGATTTGCTTGAATGAATGCCGTCTGTATTCACTCACTCTCAGGTTTATATGCATAGATTTGCTTGAATGAATACCGTCTGTATTCACTCACTCTCAGGTTTCTATGCATAGATTTACATGAATGAACACCGTCTGTATTCACTCACTCTCAGGTTTATATGCATAGATTTGCTTGAATGAATACCGTCTGTATTCACTCACTCTCAGGTTTATATGCATAGATTTGCTTGAATGAATGCCGTCTGTATTCACTCACTCTCAGGTTTATATGCATAGATTTGCTTGAATGAATGCCGTCTGTATTCACTCACTCTCAGGTTTATGTGCACAGATTTGCTTGAATGAATGCCGTCTGTATTCACTCACTCTCAGGTTTCTGTGCATAGATTTACTTGAATGAATACCGTCTGTATTCACTCACTCTCAGGTTTCTGTGCATAGATTTACTTGAATGAATACCGTCTGTATTCACTCACTCTCAGGTTTCTGTGCATAGATTTGCTTGAATGAATACCGCCTGTATTCACCCACTCTCAGGTTTCTGTGCATAGATTTGCTTGAATGTACACCGTCTGTATTCACTCACTCTCAGGTTTCTATGCATAGATTTACATGAATGAACACCGTCTGTATTCACTCACTCTCAGGTTTCTATGCATAGATTTACTTGAATGAACACCGTCTGTATTCACTCACTCTCAGGTTTCTATGCATAGATTTACATGAATGAACGCCGTCTGTATTCACTCACTCTCAGGTTTCTGTGCATAGATTTGCTTGAATGAACGCCGTCTGTATTCACTCACTCTCAGGTTTCTGTGCATAGATTTGCTTGAATGAATACCGTCTGTATTCACTCACTCTCAGGCTTATGTGCATAGATTTGCTTGAATGAATACCGTCTGTATTCACTCAATCTCAGGCTTATGTGCATAGATTTGCTTGAATGAATACCGTCTGTATTCACTCACTCTCAGGGTTATGTGCATAGATTTGCTTGAATGAACGCCGTCTGTATTCACTCGCTCTCAGGTTTATGTGCATAGATTTGCTTGAATGAACGCCGTCTGTATTCACTCGCTCTCAGGTTTATGTGCATAGATTTGCTTGAATGAACGCCGTCTGTATTCACTCGCTCTCAGGCTTATGTGCATAGATTTGCTTGAATGAACGCCGTCTGTATTCACTCGCTCTCAGGCTTATGTGCATAGATTTGCTTGAATGAACGCCGTCTGTATTCACTCGCTCTCAGGCTTATGTGCATAGATTTGCTTGAATGAACGCCGTCTGTATTCACTCGCTCTCAGGCTTATGTGCATAGATTTGCTTGAATGAACGCCGTCTGTATTCACTCGCTCTCAGGCTTATGTGCATAGATTTGCTTGAATGAACGCCGTCTGTATTCACTCGCTCTCAGGCTTATGTGCATAGATTTGCTTGAATGAACGCCGTCTGTATTCACTCGCTCTCAGGCTTATGTGCATAGATTTGCTTGAATGAACGCCGTCTGTATTCACTCGCTCTCAGGCTTATGTGCATAGATTTGCTTGAATGAACGCCGTCTGTATTCACTCGCTCTCAGGCTTATGTGCATAGATTTGCTTGAATGAACGCCGTCTGTATTCACTCGCTCTCAGGCTTATGTGCATAGATTTGCTTGAATGAACGCCGTCTGTATTCACTCGCTCTCAGGCTTATGTGCATAGATTTGCTTGAATGAACGCCGTCTGTATTCACTCGCTCTCAGGCTTATGTGCATAGATTTGCTTGAATGAACGCCGTCTGTATTCACTCGCTCTCAGGCTTATGTGCATAGATTTGCTTGAATGAACGCCGTCTGTATTCACTCGCTCTCAGGCTTATGTGCATAGATTTGCTTGAATGAACGCCGTCTGTATTCACTCGCTCTCAGGCTTATGTGCATAGATTTGCTTGAATGAACGCCGTCTGTATTCACTCGCTCTCAGGCTTATGTGCATAGATTTGCTTGAATGAACGCCGTCTGTATTCACTCGCTCTCAGGCTTATGTGCATAGATTTGCTTGAATGAACGCCGTCTGTATTCACTCGCTCTCAGGCTTATGTGCATAGATTTGCTTGAATGAACGCCGTCTGTATTCACTCGCTCTCAGGCTTATGTGCATAGATTTGCTTGAATGAACGCCGTCTGTATTCACTCGCTCTCAGGCTTATGTGCATAGATTTGCTTGAATGAACGCCGTCTGTATTCACTCGCTCTCAGGCTTATGTGCATAGATTTGCTTGAATGAACGCCGTCTGTATTCACTCGCTCTCAGGCTTATGTGCATAGATTTGCTTGAATGAACGCCGTCTGTATTCACTCGCTCTCAGGCTTATGTGCATAGATTTGCTTGAATGAACGCCGTCTGTATTCACTCGCTCTCAGGCTTATGTGCATAGATTTGCTTGAATGAACGCCGTCTGTATTCACTCGCTCTCAGGCTTATGTGCATAGATTTGCTTGAATGAACGCCGTCTGTATTCACTCGCTCTCAGGCTTATGTGCATAGATTTGCTTGAATGAACGCCGTCTGTATTCACTCGCTCTCAGGCTTATGTGCATAGATTTGCTTGAATGAACGCCGTCTGTATTCACTCGCTCTCAGGCTTATGTGCATAGATTTGCTTGAATGAACGCCGTCTGTATTCACTCGCTCTCAGGCTTATGTGCATAGATTTGCTTGAATGAACGCCGTCTGTATTCACTCGCTCTCAGGCTTATGTGCATAGATTTGCTTGAATGAACGCCGTCTGTATTCACTCGCTCTCAGGCTTATGTGCATAGATTTGCTTGAATGAACGCCGTCTGTATTCACTCGCTCTCAGGCTTATGTGCATAGATTTGCTTGAATGAACGCCGTCTGTATTCACTCGCTCTCAGGCTTATGTGCATAGATTTGCTTGAATGAACGCCGTCTGTATTCACTCGCTCTCAGGCTTATGTGCATAGATTTGCTTGAATGAACGCCGTCTGTATTCACTCGCTCTCAGGCGTATGTGCATAGATTTGCTTGAATGAACGCCGTCTGTATTCACTCGCTCTCAGGCGTATGTGCATAGATTTGCTTGAATGAACGCCGTCTGTATTCACTCGCTCTCAGGCGTATGTGCATAGATTTGCTTGAATGAACGCCGTCTGTATTCACTCGCTCTCAGGCGTATGTGCATAGATTTGCTTGAATGAACGCCGTCTGTATTCACTCGCTCTCAGGCGTATGTGCATAGATTTGCTTGAATGAACGCCGTCTGTATTCACTCGCTCTCAGGCGTATGTGCATAGATTTGCTTGAATGAACGCCGTCTGTATTCACTCGCTCTCAGGCGTATGTGCATAGATTTGCTTGAATGAACGCCGTCTGTATTCACTCGCTCTCAGGCGTATGTGCATAGATTTGCTTGAATGAACGCCGTCTGTATTCACTCGCTCTCAGGCGTATGTGCATAGATTTGCTTGAATGAACGCCGTCTGTATTCACTCACTCTCAGGCGTATGTGCATAGATTTGCTTGAATGAACGCCGTCTGTATTCACTCACTCTCAGGCGTATGTGCATAGATTTGCTTGAATGAACGCCGTCTGTATTCACTCACTCTCAGGCGTATGTGCATAGATTTGCTTGAATGAACGCCGTCTGTATTCACTCACTCTCAGGCGTATGTGCATAGATTTGCTTGAATGAACGCCGTCTGTATTCACTCACTCTCAGGCGTATGTGCATAGATTTGCTTGAATGAACGCCGTCTGTATTCACTCACTCTCAGGCGTATGTGCATAGATTTGCTTGAATGAACGCCGTCTGTATTCACTCACTCTCAGGCGTATGTGCATAGATTTGCTTGAATGAACGCCGTCTGTATTCACTCACTCTCAGGCGTATGTGCATAGATTTGCTTGAATGAACGCCGTCTGTATTCACTCACTCTCAGGCGTATGTGCATAGATTTGCTTGAATGAACGCCGTCTGTATTCACTCACTCTCAGGCGTATGTGCATAGATTTGCTTGAATGAACGCCGTCTGTATTCACTCACTCTCAGGCGTATGTGCATAGATTTGCTTGAATGAACGCCGTCTGTATTCACTCACTCTCAGGCGTATGTGCATAGATTTGCTTGAATGAACGCCGTCTGTATTCACTCACTCTCAGGCGTATGTGCATAGATTTGCTTGAATGAACGCCGTCTGTATTCACTCACTCTCAGGCGTATGTGCATAGATTTGCTTGAATGAACGCCGTCTGTATTCACTCACTCTCAGGCGTATGTGCATAGATTTGCTTGAATGAACGCCGTCTGTATTCACTCACTCTCAGGCGTATGTGCATAGATTTGCTTGAATGAACGCCGTCTGTATTCACTCACTCTCAGGCGTATGTGCATAGATTTGCTTGAATGAACGCCGTCTGTATTCACTCACTCTCAGGCGTATGTGCATAGATTTGCTTGAATGAACGCCGTCTGTATTCACTCACTCTCAGGCGTATGTGCATAGATTTGCTTGAATGAACGCCGTCTGTATTCACTCACTCTCAGGCGTATGTGCATAGATTTGCTTGAATGAACGCCGTCTGTATTCACTCACTCTCAGGCGTATGTGCATAGATTTGCTTGAATGAACGCCGTCTGTATTCACTCACTCTCAGGCGTATGTGCATAGATTTGCTTGAATGAACGCCGTCTGTATTCACTCACTCTCAGGCTTATGTGCATAGATTTGCTTGAATGAACACCGTCTGTATTCACTCACTCTCAGGTGTATATGCATAGATTTGCTTGAATGAACGCCGTCTGTATTCACTCACTCTCAGGCTTATGTGCATAGATTTGCTTGAATGAATGCCGTCTGTATTCACTCACTCTCAGGTGTATATGCATAGATTTGCTTGAATGAATGCCATCTGTATTCACTCACTCTCAGGCTTATGTGCATAGATTTGCTTGAATGCATACCGTCTGTATTCACTCACTCTCAGGTTTATATGCATAGATTTACTTGAATGAATGCCATCTGTATTCACTCACTCTCAGGCTTATGTGCATAGATTTGCTTGAATGCATACCGTCTGTATTCACTCACTCTCAGGTTTATATGCATAGATTTGCTTGAATGAATGCCATCTGTATTCACTCACTCTCAGGCTTATGTGCATAGATTTGCTTGAATGCATACCGTCTGTATTCACTCACTCTCAGGTTTATATGCATAGATTTGCTTGAATGAATACCGTCTGCATTCACTCACTCTCAGGTTTATATGCATAGATTTGCTTGAATGAATACCGTCTGCATTCACTCACTCTCAGGCTTATGTGCATAGATTTGCTTGAATGAATACCGTCTGTATTCACTCACTCTCAGGTGTATATGCATAGATTTGCTTGAATGAATGCCGTCTGTATTCACTCACTCTCAGGCTTATGTGCATAGATTTGCTTGAATGAATGCCATCTGTATTCACTCACTCTCAGGCTTATATGCATAGATTTGCTTGAATGAATGCCATCTGTATTCACTCACTCTCAGGCTTATGTGCATAGATTTGCTTGAATGCATACCGTCTGTATTCACTCGCTCTCAGGTTTATATGCATAGATTTGCTTGAATGAATACCGTCTGTATTCACTCGCTCTCAGGTTTATATGCATAGATTTGCTTGAATGAATGAATGCCGTCTGTATTCACTCACTCTCAGGTTTATGTGCATAGATTTGCTTGAATGAATGAATACCGTCTGTATTCACTCACTCTCAGGTTTATATGCATAGATTTGCTTGAATGAATGAATACCGTCTGTATTCACTCACTCTCAGGTTTATATGCATAGATTTGCTTGAATGCATACCGTCTGCATTCACTCGCTCTCAGGTTTATATGCATAGATTTGCTTGAATGAATACCGTCTGTATTCACTCACTCTCAGGTTTATATGCATAGATTTGCTTGAATGAATACCGTCTGCATTCACTCACTCTCAGGTTTATATGCATAGATTTGCTTGAATGAATACCGTCTGTATTCACTCACTCTCAGGTTTATATGCATAGATTTGCTTGAATGAATACCGTCTGCATTCACTCACTCTCAGGTTTATATGCATAGATTTGCTTGAATGAATACCGTCTGTATTCACTCACTCTCAGGTTTATATGCATAGATTTACTTGAATGAATACCGTCTGTATTCACTCACTCTCAGGTTTATATGCATAGATTTGCTTGAATGAATACCGTCTGTATTCACTCACTCTCAGGTTTATATGCATAGATTTGCTTGAATGAATACCGTCTGTATTCACTCACTCTCAGGTTTATATGCATAGATTTGCTTGAATGAATACCGTCTGCATTCACTCACTCTCAGGTTTATATGCATAGATTTGCTTGAATGAATACCGTCTGTATTCACTCACTCTCAGGTTTATATGCATAGATTTACTTGAATGAATACCGTCTGTATTCACTCACTCTCAGGTTTATATGCATAGATTTGCTTGAATGAATACCGTCTGTATTCACTCACTCTCAGGTTTATATGCATAGATTTGCTTGAATGAATACCGTCTGCATTCACTCACTCTCAGGTTTATATGCATAGATTTGCTTGAATGAATACCGTCTGTATTCACTCACTCTCAGGTTTATATGCATAGATTTACTTGAATGAATACCGTCTGCATTCACTCGCTCTCAGGTTTATATGCATAGATTTGCTTGAATGCATGCCGTCTGCATTCACTCGCTCTCAGGTTTATATGCATAGATTTGCTTGAATGCATGCCGTCTGCATTCACTCGCTCTCAGGTTTATATGCATAGATTTGCTTGAATGCATACCGTCTGTATTCATTCACTCACTCATAGATTTACTTGGAGGACGACAAACTGCCTGACTTCTCTCTGTCTTCCAGGCTTATATGCATAGATTTGCTTGAAAGAAAATAGCCTTCCTCTCTTTTTTGTCAATTTCTTAGGTTTATAGGCATACATTTGCTTTAAGGAATATATAGTTTGGGTGAGGCAATTTTGGACACCTTTTTCGTAACCTTTGTACAAAATCTATATTAATTTATGACCAAATACCAAACATATTTTCAAGAGAGGGAGGTCTCATCTATAAAAATGGCTTGTTTCATAATCATATAAGAATTAGAAATTCTCGTATTACAGTAATAAAAATATATATCTCAGAGGCGAGGCAATTTTGGACAGTGAGGCAATTTTGGACACGTCTGTATCTCCGATAAGCGCCAACGCTCAGTTGGTCAAACTATGACAATTTGTGGTCCCTATCTATATAAATATGCTAGAAAAAAATTATAGACTTACATAAATTTTTGTGTCCGTAATCCAAGATTGTCCAATTTTGCCTCGCCAAGAAAAAAGTGAGAAGTTTGCCTGTTCAATTTTGCCTGACCATGGTTTTGAAAACTGTCCAATTTTGCTTTACTATATGAATATGTAAATAAAAATTTGTATTCGAGCACACAAATATACTTTTATGTATAAATATGCATATATATAATCATAAAAATCCAAAATAAGACATAAGGGGTGCAGTAAAAGGGGTGTCTGCCTAAGGTGACACCCTAAAAGTGAGTGACACCCTGAGAGTTACATTACAAAAAAAAGTTTCTTTCTAGCTCGATGGTTATATGATTTTCAAAAAGTTATTTAATACTGGGGACACTCTTAAAGCTGTTGACACTCAGGGGGTGAAACCTTCAAAAAGATTGACCAAAACATGGTAACATCCTCGAGAGGGGTGTCAAGCCAAATGCTAAAAAAAAAAAAAAAAAAAAAAAAAAAAAAAAAAAAAAAAAAAAAAAAAAAAAAAAAAAAAAAAAAAAAACTACTATATGTATACATTGTTCCTATAATAATTCACATATCCAAATGAATATTTCAGGAATTGAAATAGAGTATATTTTCACTGTTCCTGCTAATTTCCATGTTGATAACTGTCATGTTGCCTTTTTGATATGGTGTTAAATGGAGCAACATTTTTTTCCTGGGAGTATAATGGAATTGCTTCTTGCGTAAGCTTTACTCAATTTTTCTAATGAGGCGCATTTTCACTGACGCCCAGAGGTGCCCTTTTAGCTCGGAAAAGTTTCCTACTATAGTCCATTTCTTTTAGCGATGCATATTTGCACCGGCTCGCGGCGGTGCCCTTTTAGCTCGGAAATGTTTCCTGGTCGCTGATTGGTTAGAATTATCTTGTCCAACCAATCAGCGATCCGGAAACTTTTCCGAGCTAAAAGGGCACCGCCGCGAGTCGGTGCAAATATACATCGCTAAAAGAAATGGACTATAGGTGATTGGTTGGGCAAAATAATTCTAACCCATCAGAGCGTAGGAAACTTTTCCGAGCTAAAATGGCACCCCTGCGAGTCAGTGCAAATGCACCTCATTAAAAAAAAAAATGAGTATAGTTTTTTTTTTTTTTTTTTTTTTTTTTTTTTTTTTTTTTTTTTTTTTTTTTTTTCTTCTTTATTCATCGATCGTTATTTTGCGTTCTTTCGACCATTTGCAACTATCTGCGCTTGGAATTTATTCCTAATGAATCTTAAAGTTTGGTCTACATTTTTGTTTGGAAACTTTACATCACATGCCTCGCAAGACCAGTTGCTTTTGACGCGCTTGGCGTTAGAAAAACTAGAAGCTAGTTTTCAAGCAAACGAGTTATCGTTTTAAAATACTTGGCCCTGTGAGTCATGTTTTTAATTCCTCTTGTGTATAAAGTTTGCGAATATTTCGTCAGGTATTATGAAGAATTTGATCCCTTCGTACACAAGAATTTGATCACGCGATAATTTATTTACAAATATCGCTGAGATATTAAAGCACAATCACATTACGAACATCAAAGAGGAGAAGAGAGAAAAGGGGTAAATTCTCCGTTGATGAGAAATTCCTGGAAACCTTACAAAGAAGAGCGGCTTTTTAGCAAGAGAGAGAGAGAGAGAGAGAGAGAGAGAGAGAGAGAGAGAGAGAGAGAGAGAGAGAGAGAGAGAGAGAGAGAGTTGGATTCTCCGTCCAATATAATGCTCTATTGATACGCATATGAGAGGAAGCAAAAGTGGGTTAAATTCCTGAAGCTGAAATGCAAAATGGAATTTGACTTAACGACGTTTGTTGATGAAAGATAGCGTCGGCTGTTTAAGATTAAGCAAAGGAGAGAGAGAGAGAGAGAGAGAGAGAGAGAGAGAGAGAGAGAGAGAGAGAGAGAGAGAGAGAGAGAGAGTTACAAGAAGTTACAATGATTTTTGATGTCTCAAAGACTTTTCAGTCCATCCGCGGAGATTCCATTTGCTCTTTAGTAGTGCGTTTTATTTTAAGCATTTAGAGAGTTCTTATGATCTTGTCTAACTTAGACTTGAACTCTTTTACCGTGTTACTGTTTACTACATCCGCTGGAATTCTATTCCAAGCATTTGCTATTTTGTATGTAAAGAAATAGCCACATTGACTGGTGTTGAATCTTTTCAATTCCAACCTCTGCACTGGACTGATTTGTGCTGCTAAGCGTGAATAGATTGTTGTAATCTACATTTGAGAGAGAGAGAGAGAGAGAGAGAGAGAGAGAGAGAGAGAGAGAGAGAGAGAGAGAGAGAGTCTGAACATAGATGAAAAGAGCTAATAAGAAAAAGACAGCAGATATTGAAATAGAGATAAGTAAAAGCAAAATTAAGAGAGAGAGAGAGAGAGAGAGAGAGAGAGAGAGAGAGAGAGAGAGAGAGAGAGAGAGAGAGAGAGAGAGAGAGAGAGAGAGAGGTTATCTTAGATGCTCAAATATATGAATTCTAATTTAGATGGTGATGATGTAAACATTCTAAAAGTTCCTCGTCTTGGGATCTCTATCCCAGGATTTGTCTGTTTGTATGTTTATACGTATGCAATTATCAATGATCAAACCATTTCTGTCACGTCTATTTATGATCCTTAGAAAGAAAGGGTCTCTTGTACTATAGTCCATTTCTTTTATCGAGGCAGATTTGCACCGACTCGCAGCGTTGCCCTTTTAGCTCGGAAAAGTTTCCGGATCGCTGATTGGTTAGAATCATCTCGTCCTACCAATCAGCGATCAGGAAACTTTTCCGAGGTAAAAGGGCACCGCTGTGAGTCGGTGCAAATCTGCATCGCTAAAAGAAATTGACTATAGTAGCCTACTTGCCATTGGTGATGTACTATTTTCCATGAATATCTATAAGCATGTATTACTAAGAAATCCGCAACGCAATGTAGTTTTCGTATTCAAAATCGTACAAATATATCCTTGGGAAGATAATTTCATTTGGAATTCGAAATGCATAGAAATGTTCTTTCCATAGCTGTTTCTCTCATGGGCATTTCTTTTGCAAAAGGCTTTCATGGCTAGTATCTGGAGCAGTCCAGGAGACCAAGTTTTAAATGCTGTTAGTACATACATACATACATATACCAAAGGCACTTCCCCCAATTTTGGGGGGTAGCCGACAACAACAAGAAACAAAACAAAAAGGGGACCTCTACTCTCTACGTTCCTCCAGCCTAACCAGGGACTCAGCCGAGTTCAGCTGGTATTGCTAGGGTGCCACAGCCCAACCTCCTGCTGTTAGTTTAAAAAAAAAAAAAAAAAAAAAAAAAAAAAAATTCAATTGGGGAAAAAAGCGTATTGGGGATGTATTCATACACATAGATTATACACATAATAAATAGGTACGATGAATAAAGGTGCTTGACAGAAAATACGTACATATGCGTTACGTTTGGGTGATAACATTAGCCTTGTGTATTTATTTGTGCATGCGACATGTACTTGTATGTAGTATTTACAAATAGATATGCATACTATGGTTCATTTCACTTTTGTTGTGGATGAAATTCCTGAAATGAATGATGTTTTGATTGATTACAAATTTTCTTTACAAATTTTCTTTAAGGCAAAATACAAATTTTCTTTATCTAAGGCGAATTACAGCAGACATCCTAATGGTATTATAAATAGGCCAAATTCAACGGAAGAGGCTAAGAAAGGTTGATGAAAAAATATGTAAATGTATGTGATGGAAGTCAAAATGTGTATCGTATATTGTTATAAGTAAAAAAAAATGCTATTGGACTAATGATTGCAAATCAGTTTGACTATAACCGTGCAGTGAAATGGAACTAATTGATATTGAATGATATTGAAGAGAAATAAATCTAGCCATTGTGTAGTTTGCATAAATTGATTGAATGCTAATTCAATCCCTAATCTCCTGTAATGATGATTCATTCCAATCTCAATGGTTAATGAGGAATGATTTTTCTTTTGACCATGGACAGAGAAGGTTACCACATTTCTCTCTCTCTCTCTCTCTCTCTCTCTCTCTCTCTCTCTCTCTCTCTCTCTCTGGGATTAGTAGGAATTAAAACTTGCTCGTGTACAATGGAAGTATAAGGCTTGTAATTCCAGACCAACTGGCGATATCAGTAATTTAGAATGTAAGAATATCATTCGTGTGATTGGTTGTAGCAGAGTCAAGGGTGTGGTAGCCTATTTCCCTGTCTGACGTTCTAACGGACTGGGGTTCGAGTCACGCTCAAATTCGATATTTTCTTGTAGTGTCTGCAACCTCGCCATCGTAGTGAGCTTAGGATGGGAGATTGAGAGAGCCTATAGGTCTACCTGCTGAGTCATCAGCAGCTTTTGCCTTGTCCTCCCTGTTCCTAGCTTGGGTGGAGAGGAGCTTGGTTTCTAGGGCATTGTCCTGTCTATAGGGACAATGTCACTTGTTATTGCCTCTGCCGTCGATGAGTGACCTTTAAACCTTTAAATTCTGAACTGAAAACAGGGTTTGATCAATCCTCTGCCATCGATGAGTGACCTTTAGACCTTTAAATTATGAACTGAAAACAGGGGTTGATCAAACCGCTGCCATCGATGAATGACCTTTAGACCTTTAAGTTGTGAACTGAAAACAGGGTTTGATCAATCCTCTGCCATCGATAAATGACCTTTAAACCTTTAAATTCTAAACTGAAAACAGGGTTTGCTCAATCCTTCGGAGCTTTCTCTTCAAGAATATGGAATCCTCGGCTTTTCTCTATTTTCGATCATTTAAAGTCTTCTTCAGAGAGGGATTTGTCCCCAATTATGCAGTTCGTCATGTCTTAATGACAAGTGTTTTTAGATGGGTTGTACCTTCCTTTCAGGCTGGGCTATATTTTACCTCTTCCGAAAAGCTATTATGTGCAGTGGTTCCCAACCTTTTTTCTGGTATTTCCCCCTTGCACCCAGTTCAACCATCCAGATTTCCTCCTTTATGCCCCGCCTAGCCCTCATGCCCACTCACCTGCCTCAGAAATGGGCATGATATCCAATTCTCCCCTTGAATATCATGTCAGTGAGAACTGATATGATCATATCACAATTGAATGGCTAACAACAAATAGCCGCACGTACTATGAGGACATTTTCCGCTTGTTTTAGTTAGTAGGTAGTGTAATTATTTCCCCCCTGGAAGCTTCAAGTTTTCCCCCAGGGGGAAATTTCCCCCAGGTTGGGAACCACTGGCGTAATGGGTCTCTTGTAGATGCACTTATATTTAGCAATTTATTTCTGATCGATTACACTCATTTAGAAGGAATGCTTTTCACTGCAACGGGAAACTTGCGCTTATCAATTTTATTGACATGAAGTACAGAAGGGTTAAAACGTTTATTGATAAAATAGAAGTACAGAAGGGTTAAAACGTTTATTGATAAAATAGAAGTACAGAAGGGTGAAAACCTTTATTGATAAAATAGAAGTACAGAAGGGTTAAAACGTTTATTGATAAAATAGAAGTACAGAAGGGTTAAAACGTTCATTGATAAAATAGAAGTACAGAAGGGTTAAAACGTTTATTGATAAAATAGAAGTACAGAAGGGTTAAAACGTTTATTGATAAAATAGAAGTACAGAAGGGTTAAAACGTTTATTGATGAAATAAAAGTACAGAAGGGTTAAAACGTTTATTGATAAAATAGAAGTACAGAAGGGTTAAAACGTTTATTGATAAAATAGAAGTACAGAAGGGTTAAAACGTTCATTGATAAAATAGAAGTACAGAAGGGTTAAAACGTTCATTGATAAAATAGAAGTACAGAAGGGTTAAAACGTTTAATGATAAAATAGAAGTACAGAAGGGTTAAAACTTTTATTGATAAAAATGTGTCTTTATGGTTAACTTATAGGTATTACTAGTTAAAGCAATGCTAATGGCTATTGAAAAAATGGCTTTAAATTACTTCTCATACTGATAAATTTCATTATTGGTATATTTTCATCCCAGTTAGTATTAGAAAAAATATGTAAATATTTTTGGCTTTTATCTATTTGATACTGTTATTTTAATCATAATATCCACATCTCATGATCTTTAATAAATCCATCAAAATTAATAGAGAGAAATTGTTAGCTCCCTTGTGTATTTTTTTTTTCAAGCGTTGTTTTGCAAGTATTCCTTCCGAAATATCCCATTGTTTGGTAAAACGTCCATTTAAGTTCAACTCTTGTCTAATATGGTAGAGCAGTAACGCATTAGCAGAAATGCTGCTCATGACAAGAATAGCCCATCCTATTGTGAGACGAGCACGTGAAGTTCCATTGCAGTTTTCTTCATATTCATGACTTGTCTCCTCATTATGATTTGCTCTTTGCACGCTAATGTACAGTATATTCATCAGTTTTCAGTATTTGATAATGTTCCCCTGGCTAGTACAGTGGTAACGTGTTTGCCTCGCATTCGCGTGGCAAGAGATCGATCCCCGCCCAGGGCCGTGAGTTTAAGCTGTTTACTGGAGAGGCTACTTTTTAGTATTTGATAATGTTCCCCTGGCTAGTCAGTGGTAACGTGTTTGCCTCGCATTCGCGTGGCAAGAGATCGATCCCTGCCCAGGACCGTGAGTTTAAGCTGTTTACTGGGGAGGCTACTTCTGTGGTAGGGCACCATAGTGGGGGGTAGGGCTTGCCCGGCTGACGTTCTGGTGAGCATCTATTCTGATGGAACTGGAACTGAAACCAGACACCTTTAGACACCTTTGACATGTTTGTCTGGCTGTTTGTCTAGATAGGATTCCTGTAAGGCTTGTCGATGAGCTTAGTTTTAATTATCGATCATGAATGTACAGTTGGACACAGAAATTCCGGCCATACCACGCACTGAGGAATTGCATACTGCCATACCATTATTGTGCGGCGAGTAACCAAACAGATAGCGTAGTGAGAGGAGGTGACATCAATGGTTGGTGGGCGTACATACAGGCACTCTCCATTCAGTAAGGGTGTGATAAGGTGCACTTCCTCAGAGCGAGGTGTGCTAGGAATTCCTGTGTCTAAATGTGTATGAAAGCAAATAGTCTGTCTGTTTGTTATACTTACCTTCACTGTTAAAAAAACCGTAATTTTAATCGGAAATTCTCCGTAAAAATATATTGTTCTCAGCGATATTTCAGTAAGATACAGGTGACCGTAATTTTACCCTACTTTGTTATTATCTTTTACGGGTTGGTGACCGTAATATCACTTATGTCAATATATCCGTTTTTGAGACCGTAAATGCTTGGCAACATTTATTCCAGGAATTTTATCGTTTTTCAACGGCAAATTTTTAAGTGTTGTTAACCCTTTTACCCTCAAAGGACGTACTGGTACGTTTCACAAAACCCACCCCTTTACCCCCATGGGCGTACTGGTACATCCTTGCAAAAAAATGCTATAAATTTTTTTTTTCATATTTTTGATAATTTTTTTGAGAAAATTCAAGCATTTCCCAAGAGAATGAGACCAACCTGACCTCTCTATGCCAAAAATTAAGGCTTTTAGAGCAATTTAAAAAAAATATATATATACTGCAAAATATGCTGGGAAAAAAATAACCCCCTGGGGGTTAAGGGTTGGAAATTTCCAAAGAGCCTGGGGGTAAAAGGGTTAATGCAACTCTTTTACCGTTGAAGGAACTTCATTCAAACGATATATCATGTAATTTCTTTACTATTTTTCCATTTTATAAAAAATGATGCCACCCTAAACGAGGTTAATATTTAGTAAATCCGATAAAGCGAATTCGGTGAAAGATAACGATAGCAGGAAATAGAAAACAAAGATCAACATTCGGAGAAAAGAATTACTCTTCGTCTGCGTCATGTTTCAAACGCCCATGCAGGTAGAATTTTCGCTTAAATAGAGGTATGGGTAAAAGTTTCAAGCGAAGATTGCCCGAGAGTCTTTCTGTGTGTCTTTCCACGAAAGCGTTCGTTATGCTTATATTGTCATTTTGAGTCTTTTAACAGCCATATGAGGCGTTGTATTTATGTACGTATAGGGTATAGATCTTCCGTCCATTCATCAGTGGGTCTGTCAAATTTATCTTGTCACGCCAACGTTTCTTACTTTTACAAGAAGATGCTCTCTCTCTCTCTCTCTCTCTCTCTCTCTCTCTCTCTCTCCTTTAGTATATATGTCACTACATAGTAAAAGGGATTTAAATTTAATTTGATTCTCTCTCTCTCTCTCTCTCTCTCTCTCTCTCTCTCTCTCTCCTTTAGTATATATGTCACTACATAGTAAAAGGGATTTCAGTTTGATTTGATAAGGAAACAGACTATCATTCACAGATGTGCTTGAAGCGAGATCCATTGTCTGCCTTTATACAAACTTTAGTTCGTAACTCTTGGAACTCGAAGGAATAGTGACTTGCATAGATATATATCATGTGTATCCTGCAATTGAAGTCCTTGCCTTTGGGACCAAGATGACTTTCGGAGTTGTAACATTCAACATGTAAAAAGTAGATCATTATGCATATTTAGGCATTAAGTTTGATTATGCATTAAGTTTGATTACAAGTGTGCCAGTCTACCTGTCTGTTAGTAATCAGAATTCCTTTAAAGACAAGTTGTTTTGTGGTCGATAGATGGCGTAATAGGTATCTCTAGTGTGCGTGTTTATCAATGGTGACATTTTTGTTCATTATTTATTAATTTAAATCTTTCTGGACCAGGCCATTTGACCTCTCCAGTTGAAATGGGATGTGGCTTTATCGGCGATATTAATTTTGATACGCAGTTATTTGATACGCAGTATTTATTTATTTGTTTATTTATTTATTTATTTATTTATTTTTTGCATCTAATTATTTCACGACGAAATTATTATCGCCATTAATATTTTAAAGTTTGAGCAGGTACAAAAAGCATTCACAGAAGAATTTATTAATAAATTGAATGAAATTCCTTTTATAATGAAACGTCTTGGGTGGTATTTTCACTTTGATTTCATCCTGAACAAAGAGCGACGAATAAATAAAATTACAGTTGTTGACGCAGTTGAATCTGATATCGGGAGAGTTTAACTTGATTGACAGAAGGCAAATCGGATTATATCATCTACCTAATCCCGGATTAAATCAGACAAATCCAAGGCAGTGCCCATACAGTATTTGAATAGAATACGTCCGCCTTCACTCCGCTACGGGCCAACCAAGGGAAAGGCCCGTGCCAACAACAAGTGTTGGCTTTAATACCCCAACAACAACAACTTCACTCCTATATCTGATTATCAGTCCATTAGGACGATTCTCCGCTGTCTTCTTGCATCCAGGATTCGCTAGTGAACGGTAAACACTTGGAATCCTCCGTAGGAGAGATAAATTAACCGAAGGAGCTCAAGGGCTTACTGTTGTGACTAGCCTGTCTGGATTTTGACGTTTCCGTATTTGAGTTATGTGAGCGTTTTCGGGTAACTAACGCCGCCCTCCTTTTGAAGGGGCAGAATCAGCAAATGTGGACATTATATATGTTTGTGTGTGTATGTATATATATATTTATCTATCTATCTATCTATCTATATATATATATATATATATATATTTATATATATATATATTTATATATATTTATATATATATATATATATATATTTATATATTTATATATATATATATATATATATATTTATATGTATATATATAAATGTGTATGTATATATAGAATATATATGTATATAATATATATATATATATAATATATAAATTTATTATATATATAGATATACATATACATACATACAAACATACATACATACATACATATATATATATATATATATATATATGTATATATATACATACACCAAGGCACTATCCCAATTTTGGGGCGTAGTCGACATAAGAAAAAAAAGAAACCAAAGAGGTCTTTTTCCTCTTCGTTAATCCCAGCCTGCCAAGGGATTCAGTCGGGTTCGGCTGGTACTGCTAGGGAGCCACAGCCCACCCTCCCCCGTATCCACCACAAATGAAGCTTCATATGCTGAATCCCCTACTGCCGCTACCTCAGCGGTCACCAAGGCGACCGGAGGAAGCAACAGGGGCTATCGGAACTGTCACAATCGCTCGCCATTCCTTTCTATTTTAGCAGGCTCTCTTGCCTCTCTCACATCTATCCTCCTATCACTCAGAGCTTCCTCCACTCCATCCATCCACCCAAACC
>NC_090748.1:89904120-89911620 GCF_036898095.1 Palaemon carinicauda
ATCGATTGAAGACCTAATTCTGCACCCTTTATGGTAAATCAATTAATTTTGTAATTAATGTAGCCATGAAACGAAGGTATCATGCTATTAATTATGTCATATTTACGCAATATTTATTATTAGAGATAATGCTCGCGATAAGCTCTAATCAATTTTTAGTGGTTAGATAAGAAATGGTCTTGGTGGAGGAGGAAGGCGTGTTCTCTCTATTTAAAGTATGTATTCTTATTTAAAGGTCAAAGAGTGTTTTGACGTACACGTTTCTTATAATCTCCGGTCATTCGACCAGGAAAGTCTGGCACCAGTGGATGTAATAAAAACTTTTGACATGAAAAGAAAAGCGCTGACTGTACATTAGATCTTGTGCCACTCGTTTAAAGGTTTAAAGGTCGCTCATGAATGGCAGAGGTAAGGGACAGTGACATTGCCCTAGAAATCAGGACAATGCCCTAGAGACTGACCATATAATATATGATTAACGCCCAAGCCTCCTCTCCACCCAAGCTAGGACCAGGGAGGGCCAGGCAGTGGCTGCTGATGACACAGCAGATAGACCTATAGGCTCCCCCAAACCCCCCTACCTTAGCTCACAAGGATTGTAAGGTTGCAGACACTAATGGCACTAACGAGTCTGCGCGGGACTCGAACCCCCGACTGGCAAACACCAGGCAGAGACGTTACCAATCAGGCCACAGCAACCCTATCATATTTCCAGTTTTGATAAAAATGTTGGTAGAGTTAGGTCACAAGACCAACCTTTTTTCTCACTGATGTTCAATGGTATAATTTACTTGATATTTTTATAAGATATGTATGATTTATTATCTGAAATATAAGTATAGGTTACTTCGTTAGAGGTTAAGTTAACCTTACCCTGATCCGTTGAGCCATCACTGTGTTAATAGTTTCTTCATCTTTTTCATATTAGTTCAATGCAATAAGTGATATATTCAGTATTGCCAAAACGTGAGGGGAAAGGGAGGAGTTAAGAAGTCATTATGGATACGAAATTCGCTCACGGGTGCGCTTACACACACACACACACACACATATATATATATATATATATATATATTTATAAAATATATATATATATATATATATATATATATGTATGTATATATATACACATGCACATTCAAATAGGTTATACCTTTGGTTCTCAAGCATGGTCTCCTTGTCCCCCAAGGTGGTACCTTTTGGCCCAAATTCCATCCGGCCATCCATCCAATCCCAAATTACTTATTAATTTTCATCCAGGAATCCTTAAGATAACAGACTGACAGCCGTTTTATAAATATACCAGTCTATTTTAGATCGGAATGTTCCATTAATTTCTGTGCCTATTACGGTATAGTGATTTCTTTCGTATTGGAAGTTTCAAGGCAATCATGACCTATTAAGTGGTTTCCATATATAGGACATGTCGCTACCTCATTGCAAGAGGGTCGTAACTCCAAATTTGCTAGTTTTGAGTTATATGGTGTACAAGATTGCCGAATTGATTCTGCATCTTTTGGTAAAAGAGTCGTAAATCTAGGTGAATTAGCGGCCGAGAGATGGCACTAAGAAGATTTGTGAAACATGATCAAATGCATAGGACTTAGCAACTTTCAAATGCGTCTCCTGAAAAATCAGGAATTTGGAGTTACGACCCTCTTGCAATGAGGTAGCGATGTATACTTTTAAGAGATTCCCTTCACTATAAAACTATTGAAATAGAAAATTAATATGAAAAGAAATTGATTTCATCAACTCTTTAATGAAAATAAACCTAGCCATAAAAAGACGTTTCTCACACTCAACAGGAATATTGTTAAAATTTCCAAAGTTCTATTTTGAAACCTCGCTTGTGTGTGTGGTACTGCCACATACATCCATGTAATAAATGTAATGGAAGGTGACAATTTAAACCAGTAGGTTCTTTAGAATCTTGTATAATGGAGATAAACGGACATAAATGTGACAAGCAGCGGGGAGCAGGCCCATGCTTCTCGATACAGTGACCACTGAACAATGACAGACTACTGTATGCACATGGCGGAAAGAAAAGCAGTGTTGACACATCTAATTACATTTCAAATAAGCCATATATATTAATACATTAAAGTCTGGATTCTCTTAACGACCTCGGGATCAGAGCCCAAGGCGGAACCGCCCAAAGACTATGATATCGGAAAGTCTGGATTCTCTTAACGACCTCGGGATCAGAGCCCAAGGCGGAACCGCCCAAAGACTATGATATATATCATAGTCTTTGGGCGGTTCCGCCTTGGGCTCTGATCCCGAGGTCGTTAAGAGAATCCTCGGGATCAGAGCCCAAGGCGGAACCGCCCAAAGACTATGATATATATCATAGTCTTTGGGCGGTTCCGCCTTGGGCTCTGATCCCGAGGTCGTTAAGAGAATCCAGACTTTAATGTATTAATATATATGGCTTATTTGAAATATGAAAGAAACTCGTTTAAATGTGCAAAAAATTTATCATATAATTACATTGTTGCCACGATGCATAATAAAAAAGTGGTCTTACAGTATATGTAATGGGAAAAGATAAATGGAAATAAATATCATTCTTCTACGAAATAACAATAAAGCAAATGTACAATAATGTTCATAAACTGTACGTAATGTAAATAATAGACAGCATAATATTAGATATCTATACAGCTTGTACAGTATCTTTTTATACACCTGACTCGTTATGCGTCTTTTAAGTTTTTCATATTCCACGCTGATAGCAGAGTGGTCCTTGGTCTCTCCTTCTCGTACAACGATTACGTTATTTCAGTAAGGTATAATTGTTATCAGTCTACACTTGAACAGTATCTCGAATCACCATTATGCTTATCCATTGATTGCTCGGACTTGACATGTTTTCGAGTGCAGTATTTTCCTCCTTTTGGTACTTTATTTTTTTTTGATGCCAGATATAGATAGCACTTGCTGTTACTTTCCACCAAGTTAATATTCAACTTCAAAGAAATTCTTTTTCGTTTGTAGCATTTAATTCGCCTTATTTTGTTACTAATTAAGCGTCATATATATATATATATATATATATATATAAATTAGTATACACTTGTCTGCTTGCGTTAAACTCGCTATTTGGATGTGTGACTTGGAAACTATCTCACGAAATAACTTGAACTTTTCATACCGGTAAGAAAAAAGATCGTTTGGTAAAAAAAAAAAATTCATGAACAGATCCTTTTATTTAAGCATATTCTCATGCTCAGTCCGGATGAACTCGAGTCTATCATGGATTGAGAGGCTCAAAGAGGCTTTTGCTGTTGATAAACAGCTACCTGTAAATGGTCAATTACTACTGATTAACTTTACGTCTAAAAAATGCTTTTTATTATGCTAATTACATACATACATACATACATACATACATACATATGCCAAAGGCACCTCCCCCAATTTTGGGGGATAGCCGACATCAACAAATGAAACAAAACAATAAAAGGGGACCTCTACTCTCTACGTTCCTCCAGCCTAACAAGGGACTCAACCGAGTTCAGCTGGTACTGCTAGGGTGCCACAGCCCACCCTCCCACATTATCCACCACAGATGAAGCTTCATAACGCTGAATCCCCTACTGCTGCTACCTCCGCGGTCATCTAAGGCACCGGAGGAAGCAGCAGGGCCTGCTAATTACAGAAAAGAAAAACTTACGTGAATTTATGACTGATAAACGAAAAAGAAACTGGGTAGAATACAACCGTGAAAAGAGCGACGGATCAATACATGTCATTTTGGGTCATATTGCAAGAGGCAATTACTTACATCCAGTGCACTTACGCCGTCAGTTACGTAATGAATTGGCAATTACGGCAGCCCGTTATTGCCCCGTTGGGAGCTACTGTATGGCTTTGGATGATGCGAACGTTTTTATGGGAAAAAAATTAAAGCGAGAGAGAGAGAGAGAGAGAGAGAGAGAGAGAGAGAGAGAGGTTTATGATTAAAAGGACTACGAATCGATATTTAGAGAGAAAATTAAAACGAGAGAGAGAGAGAGAGAGAGAGAGAGAGAGAGAGAGAGGTTTATAATTAAAAGGACTACGAATCGATATTTAGAGAGAATGTTATTTATTGAGAGAAGTAATTGAATTTGTGGGGTGAATGCATATAAGATGCGGAAATAGCAAAGGTTTACGAGATAGTGAAAACAGTAGTGATGGTTTTGAAAATTGAGATAATGAAAAAGATGAGAAAAAGGTACCTTATTAAACCTTGGTCCTTACTTAGCTTGTCCAATCATTCGGAAAAAAAAAACAAGAAGAACAAAGTGATGAAGTGTTTATATAGTTTATATAGGAGATATTTATTTTGCCGATGTTACTCCTCTTAAAATATTTTATTTTTTCCTTGTTTCCTTTCCTCACTGACCTATTTTCCTTGTTGGAGCCCCTGGGCTTATAGCATCCCTGCTTTTCCAACTAGGGTTGTAGCTTAGCAAGTAATAATAATAATAATAATAATAATAATAATAATAATAATAATAATAATAATAATAATAATAATCCGTAGGTAAGAGTGTTCAGATGACAGTTGGAAGTTACGAACCAGAGGTTATGGCATTAACCAAGATTAGGAAAACAGTAGTTTGATTCAAATGTGTTATTCTTCTTGAAGAGCTGCAAGCCATATCCAATCACTCTTCTATCCTTATCGTACGAGTGAATAGCTACTGAACAATCACAATAGCTAACTTTGAGTTTAAGGTGCAGTAAAGGTTTAAAGGTTTAAAGGTCGCTCATGAATGGCAGAGGCAAGGGACAGTGACATTGCCCTATCAGGCAGGACAATGTCCTAGAGACTGACCATTATCATATGATCAGCGCCCAAGCCCCCTCTCCACCGAAGCTAGGACCAAGGAGGGCCAGGCAATGGCTGCTGATGACTCAGCAGATAGACCTATAGGCTCCCCCAAACCCCCCAACCTTAACTCATAAAGATGGTAAGGTTGTAGCTGAGTATTGTTGAATGTGGTAAAGGAAGAGGAGAATTTATAAGGAATTAATAGACTATTTGGCCTATGTTGTAGGTTGCACATAAGGCAAAGACAAGGGACAGTGACAATGCCCTAGAGACTGACCATATATACAAGCCCCCCTCTCTACCAAAACTAGGACCAGACAAGGGACAGTGACAATGCCCTAGAGACTGACCATATATACAAGCCCTCTCTCTCTACCATAACTAGGACCAGGGAGGGCCAGGCAATGGCAACTAATGACTCAGATGGTAGATCTATAGGCTTATCCAAACACCACATCCTTAGCTTGTAAGGATGGTGAGGTTGCCGACACAAGAAACAATCCAGCTTGGGCATATGCTCAGGAAGGGACATTTCCAATAGACCACCACAACCTTTGTAGGTAAAGAACAGAATTGGACATAGAACACAGGACATAGAACATAGGACACAGAACTAGACATAGAGAAGGATCCATATCCATCCATATACCAAGGCACTTCCCCCAATTTTGGGGGGTAGCCAACACCAACAATGAAACAAAACAAAAAGGTGACCTCTACTCTCTATGCCAGCGGGGGCATATAAAAATTAGAATAGCGCCAACGTTATCCCTGCATGCCGTAAGAGGCGACTAAAAGGGACGGGACGAGGGGGCTGGGAACCCCCTTTCCTGTATAAAATTCCTGCGAGACATAGAGAAGGATACAACATCAAATCGTCTTTCTAGTTATTCTTTTATAGGTTAGACCTTTTGATATTCAAATTGGCAACGATGCTGTATGTTTATCTTATAAGCTCGATGACATGAATCATCAAATATCATTTGCGTTATCCGAGAAGGTCTGGGGTGATAAAAAAGTAGAAGGGTGGGATTAAGCTGTAAGGATGTGTTAATCTTATTGATGCGATAGCTGCTAGGTGTTGAGATGTGTCTATTTAAGATAAGATTGAAAGGAGTTAAAATGACCGTCATTATTACAAAATTGTTGACTCGTGAGAGCAAGGGAGAGACAAAATGTGATTCCAATTTTATTCTGTATAGATATATCAATCATGTACACCAGGATTTAATTGCGAAACTTCACAGATATAGATGAAACACACACACATATATATATATATATATATATTGTGTGTGTATATATATATATATATATATTGTATATATATATACACACAATATATATATATATATATATATATAATGTGTGTGGTGAGTGAGTAGCTGCTTCTCAGTTCTTAAACAATCCAGTAGTTGATAGCATATACAGAAGTATACAGTACTACAAATTTTAATTGAAGTTGTGTTAAGCAGCGCTTATATTGATCACTCGAGAAGCAAAGAATTGTCTTTTAGTTCGGAACAGTACCGCAGTCTTTGTGTCAGAGCCATCTAGTGTCATAAGTTAGAGTTCTTTATTGTGAGGATACCTCAAGCACACTTTTCTGTCATTTTCCTCCTTTACTTCCATAAAGCAGTGGTAGAGGTGGCAAGCATGCAATTATCTTTCCTTTACATCCAATTTTGGACTCCATTTTTCCTTTCATGTCTTCCTGTCATAGAACTTGTTAATTATAAACTTATTTTCATCCATATTTTCTATAAGACTGAACTACCAGGAAATAGCCTTGATTTCTCACTCTCTTAATACTTATTAAGCCACACATACTGCACAAAACTGACAATATTAGCAGCTTCAATCTGATATTTATCATCCACATTCAACACGCATACTTCACTTTTAAAGGAGAAGGCATTCAAAGTTATTTCATTCAATCCCACCTTGACTTCCCCGGACACTTCAAGTCTCCTATGAATCTCTTTGCACAACCTGCAACCTTTCTTGCTACCATTTTGCGAATCGCGTCTTGTCTCCTCTTCTTGTCTATAATGTGTACTCCGAGAGACTTATTTGCTGCAACCTCTTCTTTTCTTCCATTTTCTGCACTAAAATTCATTACAACGCCTACCCTCTTTCCATTTACTATCATTACCTTATTCATAATAGTATTTAATCTCAATATTTTCCCGTTGGAGTCAATTTCAAACTCTACCGCAAGCTTCTGCAATCTCTCTTCACTACGCCCCCCTCTAACATTGCCATGAAAGGAAAGTATTTCAAGGTGCTGAGAGAAACTGTTTTGTAAATTTGTTGTAAGAAGAACTGAATTAGTAAAAATCTTTAAATTCACAGACATGATAAAAAGGTTATCATAGGTTAGAAAATGGCTCAGAGTATTTTGAAGTGGTTTGGTCGTGTGGGAAGAATGTAGTAATAGTTTCATTGCTCGGGTTTTATAATCAATTCTGTCGTTAACAGACAATTTCATCAGTTACTTTTGATATTTTTTAGAGCCACCTGTATAGGGAAAACGGCATCTCCTTTATATAATAGAGCAAATGTCTGTCTATATGTATACATATATACATATGTGTATGTATATATATATATATATATATATATGTATGTATGTATAAATATATATATTTGTATATATATATAAATATGTA
>NC_090748.1:89914120-89916620 GCF_036898095.1 Palaemon carinicauda
TTCACCCTGGTTGCTAGTGACCCCTGTAGTTGGGTAGAGCAAGTTCACCCTGGTTGCTAGTGACCCCTGTAGTTGGGTAGAGCAAGTTCACCCTGGTTGCTAGTGACCCCTGTAGTTGGGTAGAGCAAGTTCACCCTGGTTGCTAGTGAACCCTGTGCTTGGGTAGAGCAAGTTCACCCTGGTTGCTAGTGACCCCTGTAGTTGGGTAGAGCAAGTTCACCCTGGTTGCTAGTGACCCCTGTAGTTGGGTAGAGCAAGTTCACCCTGGTTGCTAGTGACCCCTGTGGTTGGGTAGAGCAAGTTCACCCTGGTTGCTAGTGACCCCTGTGGTTGGGTAGAGCAAGTTCACCCTGGTTGCTAGTGACCCCTGTGGTTGGGTAGAGCAAACCCTGGTTGCTAGTGACCCCTGTAGTTGGGTAGAGCAAGTTCACCCTGGTTGCTAGTGACCCCTGTAGTTGGGTAGAGCAAGTTCACCCTGGTTGCTAGTGACCCCTGTAGTTGGGTAGAGCAAGTTCACCCTGGTTGCTAGTGACCCCTGTGCTTGGGTAGAGCAAGTTCACCCTGGTTGCTAGTGACCCCTGTAGTTGGGTAGAGCAAGTTCACCCTGGTTGCTAGTGACCCCTGTGCTTGGGTAGAGCAAGTTCACCCTGGTTGCTAGTGACCCCTGTGGTTGGGTAGAGCAAGTTCACCCTGGTTGCTAGTGACCCCTGTGGTTGGGTAGAGCAAGTTTACCCTGGTTGCTAGTGACCCCTGTGGTTGGGTAGAGCAAGTTCACCCATGGCTGCTAGTGACTCCTGTGGTTGGGTAGAGCAAGTTCACCCTGGTTGCTAGTGACCCCTATGGTTGGGTAGAGCAAGTTCACCCTGGTTGCTAGTGACCCCTATGGTTGGGTAGAGCAAGTTCACCCTGGTTGCTAGTGACCCCTATGGTTGGGTAGAGCAAGTTTACCCTGGTTGCTAGTGACCCCTGTGGTTGGGTAGAGCAAGTTCACCCTGGTTGCTAGTGACCCCTATGGTTGGGTAGAGCAAGTTCACCCTGGTTGCTAGTGACCCCTATGGTTGGGTAGAGCAAGTTCACCCTGGTTGCTAGTGACCCCTATGGTTGGGTAGAGCAAGTTCACCCTGGTTGCTAGTGACCCCTATGGTTGGGTAGAGCAAGTTCACCCTGGTTGCTAGTGACCCCTGTGGTTGGATAGAGCAAGTTCACCCTGGTTGCTAGTGACCCCTGTGGTTGGGTAGAGCAAGTTCACCCATGGCTGCTAGTGACCCCTTTTTCTCGCACTCCAATTCGTGCAAGAGCTATTGCTTGATGCCTTGGAGGTCGTTGTACCAAGCAAGTACAGGAAGCAAACACTTAAAAGCGTTCGTCTTTGTTGTACTTGGAAGTTCTCTCTCTCTCTCTCTCTCTCTCTCTCTCTCTCTCTCAATTTTGCTTTTACTTATCTCTATTTCAATATCTGCTGTCTTTTTCTTATTAGCTCTCTTCATCTATGTTCAGACTCTCTCTCTCTCTCTCTCTCTCTCTCTCTCTCTCTCTCTCTCAATTTTGCTTTTACTTATCTCTATTTCAATATCTGCTGTCTTTTTCTTATTAGCTCTCTTCATCTATGTTCAGACTCTCTCTCTCTCTCTCTCTCTCTCTCTCTCTCTCTCAATTTTGCTTTTACTTATCTCTATTTCAATATCTGCTGTCTTTTTCTTATTAGGTCTCTTCATCTATGTTCAGACTCTCTCTCTCTCTCTCTCTCTCTCTCTCTCTCTCAATTTTGCTTTTACTTATCTCTATTTCAATATCTGCTGTCTTTTTCTTATTAGCTCTCTTCATCTATGTTCAGACTCTCTCTCTCTCTCTCTCTCTCTCTCTCTCTCTCTCAATTTTGCTTTTACTTATCTCTATTTCAATATCTGCTGTCTTTATCTTATTAGCTCTCTTCATCTATGTTCAGACTCTCTCTCTCTCTCTCTCTCTCTCTCTCTCTCTCTCAATTTCGCTTTTACTTATCTCTATTTCAATATCTGCTGTCTTTTTCTTATTAGCTCTCTTCATTTATGTTCAGACTCTCTCTCTCTCTCTCTCTCTCTCTCTCTCTCTCTCTCTCTCAATTTTGCTTTTACTTATCTCTATTTCAATATCTGCTGTCTTTTTCTTATTAGCTGTCTTCATCTATGTTCAGACTCTCTCTAGACTCTCTCTCTCTCTCTCTCTCTCTCTCTCTCTCTCTCTCTCTGTGCATCTCGTACACACGCACCCAAACCCAATACGAGAGGAAGAGTCAATATCGTATATCACCTGTCTTTATATTATCTGGATCGCGTGTCTGTCTGCTACGGGAACAAAGCAATCCAAAATACAAGGGAATAACTGGAAATTCAGATGGATCTCTGAACATTATATTGAGTTGGAATAATTCCATTAGATCTATGATGCAGAATTCAAAGAGCTTTTGCTGTATCAATACCATTGGGAGTACAGAATTCGAAGAGCTTTTGCTTTATCAATA
>NC_090748.1:89924120-89926620 GCF_036898095.1 Palaemon carinicauda
AAAAGCAGGATGCTATAAGCCCAGGGGCTCCAACAGGGAAAATAGCCCAGTGAGGAAAGGAAATAAGGAAAAATAAAATATTTTAGGAATAGTAACAATATTCAAATAATTATTTCCTATTTAAACAATAAAAACTTTAAGAGAATAAGAGGAAGTTTCCCCAACTTTATTTCATCAAAGCCTAAAAAAAAAAAAAAAAAAAAAAAAAAAAAAAAAACCAAATCAATGATGAAAATGTCGACTCCGGAAATCCAATTATCACGAAATACCTCTGTGACGTCACCAGGTGAGCATCAGTAATGAGAGCCTATTGTTGTTTGATTGCTCTCTTATTCATGCGTGGAAAAAGTCAGATATTGATTCGAGAATTCCAAATAGGTTCCAAAATAGAAGTGAGCCTTCTTCATAATTTAAAACGAGTCTAAAATTAGCGTTTTTACGTTTTTGGTAACCTTTATTCGAAATTTATAGCGGGTTTCAGTGTTGTACTTATTTTTAATGTTAACCTGGATAAAAATATAGCCTATGATAAAGATTCACGATATCGTGGATAAAAATAGGATTAAAAAAAATCGGTGATGCTGCTTAACCAGTAATACTGTGCAGTAGTCTTGCCTCCAGTATTTATATATTGTGTGTGTATATATATATATATATATACATATACATATACATATATATATATATATATATATATATATTTAAATATCTATCTATCTATCTATTTATGTTATTGTTCCCTTCAGTAATGTTTGTTATTGAATTTCATTTTCGGTCTTGTACATTTCTTTGCGCAACCCCTACTATTATTATTATTATTATTATTATTATTATTATTATTATTATTATATTATTATTATTATTATTATTATTATTATTATCATTATTATTCGTAAAGCACCATCTGCTGTGGTTTCTTCTTGCTTTATACAGTATCAAAAGTAAAAAATAGCAACTTTGATTATTATTATTATTATTATTATTATTATTATTATTATTATTATTATTATTATTATTATTACTTGTAAGGCAGCATTTGCAGTATTTTTTCCCTGTGTTATAGTGTCAAAAGTTATAATAGCAAATCCAATTTCCAATCATTATTATTATTATTATTGTTATTATTATTATTATTATTATTATTATTATTATTATTATTATTATTATTATTATTATTATTATTATTATTTGTAAGGCAGCATTTGCAGTATTTTTTCCCTGTGTTATAGTGTCAAAAGTTATAATAGCAAATCCAATTTCCAATCACTATTATTATTATTATTATTATTATTATTATTATTATTATTATTATTATTATTATTATTATTATTCATTGTAAGGCAGCATTTGCAGTATTTTTTCCCTGTGTTATACAGTGTCAAAAGTTATAATAGCAAATCCAATTTCCAATTATTATTATTATTATTATTATTATTATTATTATTATTATTATTATTATTATTATTATGCTTTTGTCAGACTTGTTTATCTGGATAGGTCCGTGACAAATTCTGGAAAAGGGGGGGGGAGGGGGGAAGGTAAGTTGGTGGGTGGACTGGAATTTCTTATCTGTTTCACCATTTAGAATTCTGATATTTAAAGCAAGCAGCATCTCTTTTAAGGAAAATATCCATTTGCCGAGAGTGAAGTCTCAAACTTGTTCACCATAGCAAATATATACATATATATACGTTAGCAGTCCGATGTTATCTTTGATTGAAGTCGTGACGAGTCTTCATGATGAAATTTCACTTATATGCATGTAGAATTTTTGCGAAGAATTATTAACTGGTTGCTTGCTATTTCTGGTAATTGTGTCTGGGATGTAAACATTGGAAAATTATCTCTTGAATGTTTCGATAAAAATGGAAGTGAAATGAAATTGCAAAATAACTAGTTACTGTTTTGCTTATCAGGTATAAAATATGATGATGGATTCTTATTGTATTTGATATGTGTAATTTATTTAAGATTTTTTTTTTTTTTTTTTTTTTTTTAAATTGTCGAATGATGTGTTAACTAAATTGATAAGCAAACATCTGTCAGATATACTTGTGACTACACTTAATTATATTGATGTTAGTAATAGATGGCCAATGCGAAATATATTTTCATTCTAGAAAGGAAAATATACATCTTAAAATGCTTCAATAATAGTGTTGCGTGGAAATTAGTAAGGAATCGCCAAAGAATAAGAAAAAACGGCATAAACAGAAAAAAGAATTTTCAATTTAAGCCTAATTAATTGAGCCATCGAAGTCCATTCCCTAGACGAGAGAGAGAGAGAGAGAGAGAGAGAGAGAGAGAGAGAGATGGACTAAAGCACATTGGTTGGGAACACCGTGGTTGGGCCAAGGTGGGGTTACTGGGCTAGGCATATCCCTAGACGGTGGGAAGGGGGACCCTTAAATGGAGCCTTTGGGGGTTGGGAAAGGGGTAATGTAGCACGTAGTAGAGGGCCCAAGGGAAAGAAAAAGGAGTCATTAAATTACAAACCTCC
>NC_090748.1:89931620-89934120 GCF_036898095.1 Palaemon carinicauda
ATTTTACCGTTTTTTACGTTGAGTTTTTAACAGTGCAGGTATGTTATCTATGATACTCCAAAGTAAACGATACTTGAATTTCAACAATGTTCTATTAACAAAAGTGGAACTTGGGGAGGGGGCTAAAGGGTGCTAAAACCAAGCAATCTGGTGTTAGTAGCAATAGGTGTTTGAATTTCAACAATGTTCTATTAACAAAAGTGGAACTTGGGGAGGGGGCTAAAGGGTGCTAAAACCAAGCAATCTGGTGTTAGTAGCAATAGGTGTTTGAATTTCAACAATGTTCTATTAACAAAAGTGGAACTTGGGGAGGGTGCTAAAGGGGGCTAAAACCAAGCAATCTGGTGTTAGTAGCAATAGGTGTTTGGGGAAATTTTCAGAAGTGTAGTTTAAAAAGACGATAAAAAAGAAAGCGTGGAGAAAGAGGGACCAAATTCAGCGAAGTCAACATGAATAACGAGGACGCAGAAGCTGACGTGAAGTGAAAAGATTTATCAAAGTGGAATGAAGAACCTGAGGTGGGATTTGCTTACGGGGATCGAAGGTGTGAGAGAAGCGAAATCTCTCTCTCTCTCTCTCTCTCTCTCTCTCTCTCATTCATTTGCCCATTAGCTTTTATATTTTTCCTTCATTTACATAATAGATTTTATATTTTTGATTTAAATTTTTCCACTTTTACAATTGTACAATTGCTTTCTCTTACAATTGTACAATCGCTTTCTCTCTCTCTCTCTCTCTCTCTCTCTCTCTCTCTCATTCATTTGCCCATTAGCTTTTATATTTTTCCTTCATTTACATAATAGATTTTATATTTTTGATTTAAATTTTTCCACTTTTACAATTGTACAATCGCTTTCTCTCTCTCTCTCTCTCTCTCTTCTCTCTCTCTCTCTCTCTTTTGCCCACTGGGGTTTATCTTTCTCCTCCATTTATGTAATTCTTGATTTTTCTTTTTAAGATTTTCGCTATTTTTGTTAAGCATCTCTCTCTCTCTCTCTCTCTCTCTCCTCTCTCTCTCTCTCATTAATTAGCCCACTGGCTTTTATATTTCCGCTTCATTTATATAGATCTTGCTTTTTTCATTCAAATTTTTCCACTTTTACTATTGAACAATCTCTCTCTCTCTCTCTCTCTCTCTCTCTCTCTCTCTCTTCTCTTTTGCCCACTGGGGTTTATCTTTCTCCTCTATTTATGTAATTCTTGATTTTTCTTTTAAGATTTTCGCTATTTTTGTTGAACATGTCTCTCTCTCTCTCTCTCTCTCTCTCTCTCTCTCATTAATTAGCCCACTGGCTTTTATATTTCCGCTTCATTTATATAGATCTTGCTTTTTTCATTCAAATTTTTCCACTTTTACTATTGAACAATCTCTCTCTCTCTCTCTCTCTCTCTCTCTCTCTCTCTCTCTTCTCTTCTCTTTTGCCCACTGGGGTTTATCATTCTCCTCTATTTATGTAATTCTTGATTTTTCTTTTAAGATTTTCGCTATTTTTGTTGAACATCTCTCTCTCTCTCTCTCTCTCTCTCTCTCTCTCTCGTTATTCCTATTTGAATAATTTACTTTCTAATATCAACTATCTCTCTCTCTCTCTCTCTCTCTCTCTCTCTCGTTATTCCTATTTCAATAATTTACTTTCTAATATCAACTATCTCTCTCTCTCTCTCTCTCTCTCTCTCTCTCGTTATCCCTATTTCAATAATTTACTTTCTAATATCAACTATTCTCTCTCTCTCTCTCTCTCTCTCTCTCTCTCTCTCTCGTTATTCCTATTTCAATAATTTACTTTCTAATATCAACTATTCTCTCTCTCTCTCTCTCTCGTATATGTGTTAACGTGAGCAACCGGGTCATGGGAACAGAAGCGAGTGTTTGGGCTTAAGAGAGATTAGAAGTAATAAAAATAACAAAAGTCCAATAAAATAAAGGAGATTATACGAGCTACAGTGGCACGTATATAGATGGGTGGACAGGGTAGTCTACAATAAAGGGAGAGAAAGGATGGTCGGCAACATACATATGGGGCAGACGGTTAATAAATCCTTCAGGGAGAATAACAGTTTGCTCGAGAGTGAATGAAAATGGCAAGGTAAATCATTATATTAGAATAAAACTAGAAGCTTCCCAATAAGAATGGAGTGAGTATACTGATCGATCTACATTGGTTACCTGTTAAGGCTAGAATTGAATTTAAAATTTGCTTGTTGACTCACAAAGCACTTACAAGTGATAAGCCTAAATATCTTCGTGATTGCTTGGTCCCCCTACCCTGAAGTTACCAGCGCCGCTGTAAGAGTTAGACATGCCGATTACGCACATAGACTATTCGAAATTAGTGTGAATCATGCAATAGGAGGAAGAACGTTCAGTTATGCTGCACCGAGACTCTTTAACGACCTTCCACTCAATGTCAAGAATAGCAATAATGTGGCAGCTTTCAAGAAAAACCTGAAGACTTATCTTTTTAGAAAGTGTTATAATAGTGACCTGAAAACTATTAAG
>NC_090748.1:89939120-89944717 GCF_036898095.1 Palaemon carinicauda
ATCTTGATGAAATAACGATAACTTTAATACATCCGCTTCCTGTTTAAAAGTTTTTTTTTTTTTTTTTTTTTTTTTTGGCTGCTTGCCCAACGAAACTACTTCTAGTGGCGGAATATTTTGGAAGTTATAAATGGAATATCTGAGTTATAATTGTTTCCGTAAATTGTCCTATTCTTCACAGATTCTCCACTGTCCTCATACACCTGACAACACTTAAATTACCAAACAATTCTTCTTCACCCAGGGGGTTAACTACTGCACTGTAATTGTTCAGTGACTACTTTCCTCTTGGTTAGGGTAGAAGAGACTTCAGCTATGGTAAGCAGCTCTTCTAGGAGAAGGACACTCCAAAATCAAACCATTGTTCTCTAGTCTTGGGTAGTGCCATAGCCTCGGTACCATGGTCTTCCACTGTCTTGGGTTAGAGTTCTCTTGCTTGAGGGTACACTAGGGCAAACTTCTATCTAGTTTCTCTTCCTCTTGTTTTGTTAAAGTTTTTATAGTTATTATTGGAAATATTTATTTCAATGTTATTACTATACTTAAAAAATATTTTATTTTTCTTTATTTCCTTTCCTCACTGGGCTATTTTCCTTGTTGGGGCCCCTGGGCTTATAGCATCCTGCTTTTCTAACTAGGGTTGTAGCTTAGCATTTAATAATGATAATAATAATAATGTGAAGCGATTTCTCATTTGAAACAGTATCATTACATGAAATGAACATTTATTATTGAAAGGATATTACAAATATGTAACGTGCTATGAAAAATTCAAGCTTTTGAAAATCTTGCTTTTGAACTTTCATGGGAACTGAAAGTACTTCTTTATAGAGACTGAGTTTCCCTTCATCTTTAGCTTGAATATTTTGTAGTTTTTCCTTCAAGAAAAGTCTCCCCTATATAATAAGGAGCATGTCTCTGGATATATATATATGTATATATATATATATATATATATTATATATATATATACATATATATATATATATATATATACATATATATGTGTATATATATGCATATATATATATATATATACATATATATATGTATATATGTATGTATATATATATATATATATATGTATATATATATATATATATTTGTCACTATGCTGGAGGAAGGATCAGAAAAACGAAATTCTTGGACTAGCGCTTTCGTATTGTCATACCTCTTCAGGTCCTGATGAGGTATGACAATACGAAAGCGCTAATCCAAGAATTTCGTTTTTCTGATCCTTCCTCCAGCATAGTGACAAATTTATACATCGCATGTCTCAGCGATAGATCGTCAATATATATATATATATATATATATATCCGGTCACTCAGAGTGGCACTGCCATACGCATCACTACTCGGTCTCTCCACGTCCCTTAGGTAAGGTTAGAGAGGCTGCCATTACCTGGTGAGATGGCGTTGCGGGTGCGTATATATCTATCTTGACCGGTCGCGTACACTAGTATTTAATAAAAAATTTATTTTTTAAACCTGATACACACCAGTTCGGTGTCTTTTTTTTCGTGTGTTTTACGTCAATTAGTGGTCTTTTATCAGGAAATTTCTATCTTATTACATAACTTCTGTATTTCCTGATTTATTTAACCCCAGAAAAGTATGCATCTTCTACATTAGTCTCCGGATATAACGAATAACAGTTAATTCCCACATTTCTCCAACCTCTCGGGATTCGTCAACTTGTCTGAACATTCAACATTTCCTTAATCTCGATTGGCCTCATTTCGTCTCTCCATTTTTCTCTTCTTTTCCTGATTCTCCAACATCATCCTTTACTCTCTCTCTCTCTCTCTCTCTCTCTCTCTCTCTCTCTCTCTCTTTTTTTTTTTTTTTTTTTTGCGATTCCGTCTTCGGTCAATAGAAATTGCAGTGGGCTCTCCAAACTCGGGGATCTCATCTTTAGCCTTTAACTCTTATCACGCTCGCGACTGGAGAGAGAGAGAGAGAGAGAGAGAGAGAGAGAGAGAGAGAGAGAGAATGAGTGCATTGAAGCACAGCCGAAGCTTTAAAAGTGTTGACGTATCCATCTTGAATAATCACAACGATTTGGAATGAATCTAAAATATAAAACAATTAATTTTATAATTAAAGAAAAATATCATAATAAAAATTCATAAGAGGAAGGTTGTTTTCTTAGTAAAACTGTTTAAAAGATGTGTGGATAAACTATTTATTGTTGGACTATGAATAGTGGAGAGTACCCTAGTACAGTGTTTGAATATTAATTTATTCCTACTCCCATATAAGGTACCGAGTACTTACTGAATCGTGTAGTCAGGGCGTTTAGAATAATTTTTTGTGATTGTTAAATTAATATGTATGAAGGTTGCAGTAATACTTATGGAATATTTTTTCTCCCTTGGTAATATCACCTTTTCTCAAATTACTTATACAAGTAACTCATAAGATTTCATTCTAAAATAGTGTACCAACCGTGTGTCACACGATCGTACATAAATTATTTTGTATATATTATTCTTGTATCTGCGCTCTTCCCTCGCACTAAAAAGAAACCTGAATAATCATGTCTGCGTTTCTCCTATGTAACATTGCCTGTCTTGTGAACATGAAAATGCCTGTTGCCTTGAGGTTTTGTATATAAAGGAGAGTGTTCTATAATAAAGCTACTCAGTTGATTGCTTCCTGCCTTTGAGTCACAACCTTGCTCTCGGCTCGTCACAATAGCTACTTTGGGTCCAGAAATAACAACATTATTTCAGATATCATTGAAATTTTGATTCAGAAATAAGAAAACCATTGGTTTACCTTGTTCTCCAGATAAATGATTGAAGCTTTTACATTAACGTACTTAACCGAAAATATAGTTGTCATTGCAATACCCTCTGGAACGACAGATCTCTCATACAAAATTGCACGAATGCTTCATATTTTAAACTAATCTATTGATCCTCTTTCAAATTACTCTATTGGTCCCTTTTTCAATTAATCTATTGAAATTACACCATTTGTCTTCATATATACGTATAGCGACGATGATGTTTTTATTATTATTATTATTATTATTATTATTATTATCATTATTATTATGACTATTGTTGTTGTTGTTGTTGTTGTTATCCTTTTAGTATACAGACTTATTATTATTATTATTATTATTATTATTATTATTATTATTGTTATTATTACTATTATTATTATTATTATTATTATTATTATTATTATTATTATTATCATTATTATTATTATTATTATTATTGTTGTTGTTGTTGTTATTGTTGCTGCTATCCTTTTAGTATACAGACTCGAGGGATATCAAATCTTCTTGCTCTAAGCATAACTTTGGTATACAGCTTGGTTGTATCAGAAGTATTGCATATTGATCTAATTTATCAACCACCTATCGGAACTAGGTCACTTACGATAAAAAAAACGTCTGAAATATTCCTTTAGATTTTCAAATTTCAAATTCGCTGAGATCGTGAAAATTTTACGAAGAATATCTTTTTCATTTCATGATTTGTTTCTGCTTGAGAGGGATTATCTTTAAGTAATAAACGTTTTTTCCTTGTAGTCTGTAGGTGTATCTTTGAATATTCAATGAAAGGTTTAAGGTTTAAAGGATAGAAGATAGGGTCAGTGACATTGCCCTAGAAAGCAGGACAATGCCCTAGGGACTTACCATATATGATCAGCGCCCAAGCTAGGACCAGGGAGGGTCAGGCAATGACTGCTGATGACTCAGCAAGTAGACATATAAGCTCCCACAACCCCCCCCCCCCGATCTGATCTTCAAATATTCAATTAAAGGTTTAAGGTTTAAAGGATAGAAGATAGGGTCAGTGACATTGCCCTAGCAAGCAGGACAATGCCCTAGAGACTTACCATATATGATCAGCGCCCAAGCTAGGATCAGGGAGGGCCAGGCAATGACTGCTGATGACTCAGCAAGTAGACATATAAGCTCCCACAACTCCCCCCCCCCCCCGATCTTAGCTCACAAGGATGGTGAGGTTGTAGCGACCAAACGAACTAGCAAGTTTGAGCGGGACTCGAACCTCAGTGTGGCAGTCCTTCCCTGGTGGTCGCCAGACGGGTTCGAGTCCCGCTCAAACTCATTAGTTCATTTGGTTGCTGCAACCTCATCATCCTTGTGAGCTAAGGTTGGGGGTTTTGAGGGAGCCTACAGGTCTACCAGCCGAGTCCTCAGCAGCCATTGCCTGACCCTCCCTGGTCACTCTCCTTTGCCTCTGCCATTCATGAGTGGCCTTTAAACCTTCAAAGCCTTTAATGGGACTTGGGCCACTTGATCAATCATCAGGAGTCAGAGCTGCTGGCCAATGTTCATAGAGTGTTCTCTCGGCGAGTGTGAAAATGTATTACTTATTTTCTTAAGGGGCCCATACACGTTCAAAAAATCGTCAAAATTTGGATGCAAAATTTGAGCGTGTGTGGGACGTTTTTATATCCAAACGTAACCACACATGCTCAAATTTTGCATCAAAATCTTGATATCAAAATTTTGATGGAAAATTTGAGCGTGTGTGGGACGTTTTGACATCAAAAAGTCCCACACACACGCTCAAATTTTGCATCAAAATTTTGATGCAAAATTTTGACGATTTTTTTTAACGTGTATCTAAGCCTCGTAAGATAGTCTTATTTGTCATTTTCCGGGTGGGCACGCGTCATTAGTTTGGGAGGGCTGTATAACATGAACAGTGTAAAAGGAAGTATTAATATTCCCTAGCCAAAAGCTGTTTGCTTTTAGAAGCAATGTTTATGGCCGGCTGCCAAGATGATGGCTGAGCTCTTTTTGAATCTAAGGTACGTTAATGTGTATTTGGCAAAAGTTTTCTGCTTATAAACTGTCAAGACGATGGCTGAGCTCTTTTTGAATCTAAGGTACGTTAATGTGTATTGGGCAAAAGTTTTCTGCTCTTATAAACTGTCAAGACGATGGCTGAGCTCTTTTTGAATCGAAGGTACGTTAATGTGTATTGGGCAAAAGTGTTCTGCTCTTATAAACTGTCAAGACGATGGCTGAGCTCTTTTTGAATCGAAGGTACGTTAATGTGTATTGGGCAAAAGTGTTCTGCTCTTATAAACTGTCAAGACGATGGCTGAGCTCTTTTTGAATCGAAGGTACGTTAATGTGTATTGGGCAAAAGTTTTCTGCTCTTATAAACTGTCAAGACGATGGCTGAGCTCTTTTTGAATCGAAGGTACGTTAATGTGTATTGGGCAAAAGTTTTCTGCTCTTATAAACTGTCAAGACGATGGCTGAGCTCTTTTTGAATCTAAGGTACGTTAATGTGTATTGGGCAAAAGTGTTCTGCTCTTATAAACTGTCAAGACGATGGCTGAGCTCTTTTTGAATCGAAGGTACGTTAATGTGTATTGGGCAAAAGTGTTCTGCTCTTATAAACTGTCAAGACGATGGCTGAGCTCTTTTTGAATCTAAGGTACGTTAATGTGTATTGGGCAAAAGTGTTCTGCTCTTATAAACTGTCAAGACGATGGCTGAGCTCTTTTTGAATCTAAGGTACGTTAATGTGTATTGGGCAAAAGTGTTCTGCTCTTATAAACTGTCAAGACGATGGCTGAGCTCTTTTTGAATCT
>NC_090748.1:89945217-89950217 GCF_036898095.1 Palaemon carinicauda
AGAGAGAGAGAGAGAGAGAGAGAGAGAGAGAGAGAGAGAGAGAGAGAGAGAGAGAGGAGAGAGAGAGAGATTAAATAGATACTAATTTAGAAAATCTCATTATAATTCAAGGCAATCACTTTTTAATATCCCCTCACATTTCAGCTTGAATACATTTTTATCTATTGAACATCAGTAACTGAGTTCAATCTCCCCACGTTATTGTTATACTAGTTATTCATAAGCAATAACTATACAATGGAATAAAGGGGGAAAATAGTTTGAACGCCATTGAGATTCTCTGTGGCAGCTACTATCACGATGGCAACTCAAGTAGGAATATTCCAGTCAACTCGCTTGTGAAGGGACGGGAAATCCAAGTTTTAGAGAATGTAGACCTTGAGGGAAAACCTTGTCTCCGAATTAGCTATTCTGTGAGTATCTGAATGCATTGTTGATTTGGATGTTCAAGGATTAGGTGATTATAAGGTTAATAGCGTGGGCATCCTCTAAGAATGATGGACCAATATTCAGATAGATATGCGCACACACGTAACCTCTCACCAGGGTATAAATATTCCTTCTCCACCTTACTCGAGTGACGGGAGAGCTGTGTGAGATAAAAAAATATATATATATGTATATATATATACATACATACATATATATACATATATATGTATATATATACATACATATATATATATATATATATATATATATATATATATGTACATATACATGTATATATATATATATATATATATATATATATATATGTATATAAATATATATACATATAAATGGGTGTATATATATATATATAATAAATATATATATATATATATAATATATATATATATATATATATATATATATATATATATATATATATATATATTATATATAGCCAAACACTTGCTCATCATTTTGTAGGAGATACCGAGTGGATATGCTGTGCGTTTATAATGATTAATATATTTTATTTATTAGAATTCGGGTAAAATAGTTGGTTTTTTACATATTGAGGAAAACTTTGAAAGCTTTGATTTTTAAAGATTTATATTTTATAAAGAAACAATCATTTCGATCAGTATAGAATTTGTGTGTAAAATCTACTTCATATATATATGCATGCATCAGGAATACAGTCATAAATTTTCTTATTAAAATTTCTTAGATCACATGTATGTATTTGTATGCACAATGGTATATATATATATATATATATATATATATATATATATATATATATATATATATATATATATACTTATATATACATATATATATAATTCATACTTACATACATATTTTTTTCCATCCGCACTCCATTTTCTCTCTAGGGAGTTTATTTAAAGATTTAATGCCTTAGCGAATAGGATAATACCCGTAGCTAGCAGGACAAATGTTCTAACTAGCAGGACATTGCTCCAGAGACTGACCATATATACATAAGATCAGCGCCGAAGCGCCTACTCCACCCAAGCTAGGACCAGGGAGGGCCAGGCTGTGGCTGCTGATGACTCAGCCGGTAAGCCTATAGGCTCTCCCAAACCCCCTATTCTTAGCTCACAAATATGATGAGGTTTCATACACTACAAGAAACTATCGAGCTCGAGCGGGACTCGAACCCTAATCCGGCGATCGCCAGGGACTGTGTTATGTTCCTCATTCTTGTGCCGGAAGCGGTTCTTTACCCAGTAAGCGTGAGACGAGTGCTTTTACACTATCCTGCCCACATGACACACACGCACTCACACACACACACGCACACACATACACACACACACACACATATATATATATATATATTATATAAATATACATATATAAATATATATATATATATAATATATATATATATATATATACATAATATATATAGATTATATATATTTATATATAAATATATATATATATATATATATATATATATATATATATATATATATATATACTGTATATAAATGTTATATTTATATTCCTATTTAAGTTTAAGACGCGCTGAAAGACATGATGTTCAGATGTAAAAATCCACCCGGAGGAATGAAAAAAATATATAAATTCTTACCGGTTTCGTCTTACATATATTATGTCCTGGAAATATACGAGATGAAGTCGGTGATGATTTATAAGGTTTTATTTTTTCCTATTTATTTATTGCATAAATGTTTATATACTCTCTCTCTCTCTCTCTCTCTCTCTCTCTCTCTCTCTCTCTCTCTCTCTCTCTCTCTCTCTCTCTCTCTCTCTCTCTCTATATTATATATATATATATATATATATAGTATATATATATATTGTGTGTGTGTGTGTGTGTAATATAAGTATTGTATATTGTATATCATAACTTGAATAAAACACCATATAACGTGTCTAGAAAGGATGTGTATTAAAATTCCAGTCACATATCGTTGCAGATTTCCAAACTGGAATTTTGGCAATTTTTCCAAAGTGCCTCATCGTATGAACTCTGAAATGATTTACAACTGTTCTAAAGTAAAAATGAAAAACATGTCAATAAAAGATAAAAGATTTACAACTGTTAGAAAGTAAAAAAAAAAAAAAAGATAATCAATAATAGATAAAAGTTGCTAAATAACCAAAGTAAGAGTTAAAGCTAAAACATTAGATTAAGAAGATAAGAGAGTTGCCAAAGCGTGAATAGTTTTGCAACCTGGTGTTGATGTTTATGATCTTGCCAGGAGCCTGTTTTCCAACTGGTCAAAGCTGATATCTTGCTAATGTGGCCCACCCTGCATAGAAACAGGTGGGAGTGCTAACAGAAATTGTTTCAGCGCTATTCGTTTATATTCTTGGAATATTATATTAAATGGTGGATATGTTGATTCGGAATAAGCCTTTTTTTTTTTCGCGACAGAGCTAGAAAATAATTTTTATGATGTTTTAGGTTAGGTTTATGCTCATGTGTAGCTCTAGGGAAAGATGATATTGATTTTATTTTTCCCTAAAATAGTTATAAACATAAGTTTTCCAATAGAGATCTTACTTCACTGAAAGGTTTTGCCATAACAGGTCGTGTATAAAAGTCAGATTATTTTTAGGTATATAGCCTAATTGGTTTTTACCAAGTTATTATTATTATTATTATTATTGTTATTATTATTATTATCATTATCATTATTATTATTATTATTATTATTATTATTATTGTTGTTATTAGTACTATTATTATTATTATTATTATTATTATTATCATTATAATTATCATCATCATTATCATTATTATTATTATTATTATTAGTACTATTCTTATTATTATTATTATTATTATTATTATATTATTATCATTATCATTATAATTATAATTATTATTATTATTATTATTATTATTATTATTATTATTATTATATTATTATTACTTACTAAGCTACAACCCTAGTACAAAAAGCAGGAGGCTGTAAGCCCAAGGGCTCCTACAAGGAAAAATAGCCCCGTGAGGAAAGGAAATAAGGAAATAACTATAAGAGAAGTAATGAATGATTAGAATAGAATATTCTACAGAAATGTAATGACATTAAAATCATAAACGCGGATAAGAGAGGGTCAGTAGCAGAGATAGAACACACACGATTACTTTTTCAAAGTTTACAGATGTGGAGTTACCAACGTAAAATTCTCACAAACCCACAGTGTTCTGAATGTGCAAATAAAATTCGTCAATAAAGTACGTAATATTGCGATTAAGTTAATAAATTCCAAACGCAAGAGAAAGTTCTGAGTGAAATATCCTTTAGGGGCCCCATCCCTCAAGTATTTTCATGGTTCTCTCAATATTGGTAAATAATTGTACCTCTTCCGATGTTTACAACCCGTGACATGCCACAAGCTATTTGAATAGGTTGACACAATGTTTTTGTAAATGCCCAGGTAAGTTCTCTGAATTATTATTACTATTATTATTATTATTATTATTATTATTATTATTATTATTATTATTATTATTATTATTAGCAAAGCTAATAGCCCAGTGAGGAAAGGAAAGTATCACATATTTTGCATCCCGCTGATTTTATTTCTAGTATTTAAGAATCTGGGAAACATCAAAGGAAAAAAAAGGTTAACTTGGTCGTGACTACTATCTCTGCATATGTACCATTGGACTTCGTTTGGGATTTTATTGTTCCTAAAATCAAAATCAAAACTATTGTTTTCTTGTCCTTAGGTAGTGCCATGGCCTCTGTACCCAGGTTTTCTACTGTCTTGGGTTAGAGTTCTCTTGCTTGAGGGTATACTCGTGCACACTTTCTCTCTTATTTTTCTTTCTCTTGTTTTTTAAGCGTTTATAGTTTTTAAGTATGAAATATTTAATTTAATGTTGTTACTGTTTTTAAAGTATTAAGTATTAATTGTTCATTACTTCTCTTGTAGTTTATTCATTTCCTTGTTTCCTTTCCTCACTGGGCTATTTTTCCCTGCTGGACCCCTTGGCCTTATAGAATTTTGCTTTTCCAACTAGGGCATAATCAGCATATAATGCTTTATCAAAAACAAGATGAATAATCAGTACATAACTGCAGTTAGCAGTTAGGCTCCGACTTCTTTTCAGCCTCTTGTGGCATTTTTGGAAGCGACCTGGCCTTTCATTTATATATATATATATATATATATATATATATATATATATATATATATATATATATATATATACTGTATATATATATATATAATATATATATATATATAGATATATATATATATATACAAATATGTATATATATGTGTGTATATATGTATATATATATATATATACATATATGTATGTATATATATACATATATATATACTGTATACAGTTATATATATATATATACTGTATACATTATATATATATATATATATATATAGTATATATATATATATATATATATATATAGTATATATATATATATATATATATAATGTATACAGTATATATATATGTATATATATACACACATATATACATATTTGTATATATATATATGTATATATATAATGTATACAGTATATATATA
>NC_090748.1:89960217-89970775 GCF_036898095.1 Palaemon carinicauda
CTTGTCCCGTAATCGTAGTTTTCCATATTTAGTTATTTCTTTTTGATTTTGAATATCGTTTATTAATTTTTAAAGATTAAGTCTCCGTTATAACTTCAAATGTTGCATCAGAAACAATTTCCCCAACATTGTTTCATCAAAGTAAGAAAGAACGAAATCAGTGATGAAAATGTCGCCTCCGGAAATCCAATTATCACGAAATACCTCTGTGACGTCACCAGGTGAGCATCGGTAATGAGAGCCTATTGTTGTTTGATTGCTCTCTTATTCATGCGTGGAAAAAGTCAAATATTGATTCGAGAATTCCAAATAGGTTCCAAAATAGAAGTGAGCCTTCTTCATATTTAAAACGAGTCTAAAATTAGCGTTTACGTTTTTGGTAACCTTTATTCGAAATTTATTGCGGGTTTCAGTTTTGTACCTATTTTTAATGTTAACCGGGATAAAAATACAGCCTCTGATAAAGATTCACAACATCGAGGATAAAAATAGGATTAAAAAAAAGATCGGTGATGCTGCCTAACCAGTACTACAGTCTGCTTGCCTCTAGTATTTATATATTGTGTATATTTTTATATATATATATATATATATATATATATATATATATATATGTATGTATATATATACATATATATATATAAATAAATAAATAAATAAATAAATATCTATCTATCTATCTATCTATTTATGTTATACAAATTGCATATACATATACATATACATATACATATACATCTACATATACCTTAATGTGTCGAAGAGTTTGTGTATCGCCATGATCATGAAAGCTGGGCTGTGAGCGATCAGATTAATATCTCCCACCGGCACCAATCCGCAGTGGCCAGCGTGGTAATGATAATGGCCAAGCCCCAGACATGAATAAAAATGTCTTAAGGCTTTTGACCTGTAGTGGACTAGAAACGGCTGCATTTGTTGTTGTTGTTTATATATATATATAAAGATATATATATATATATATATATATATATATATATATATTTATATATATATATTTATATATATATATATATATATATATATATATATATATATATATATATATATATATATATATATATATATATATATATATATATCATCTACTTTCTTTGTTCTCCTTTGAGGGGGTAGCTATAGCACGCAATACTATTCCTATAAGTTTGCGAGTCTCATACCTTTATCTGTTTTGAGCTACTGTACCAACCGTGTGTCACACGATCGTACATAGTTCATTTTGTGCTTGTATCTTCGCTCTCATCCCGTCACTCTGGGGTCACCACACCAATGTGACGGGCCGAGAGAAGGTTGTGACTCAAAGACAGTACGAAAGCAATTGAGTGAGTTTATTATAGAACACTCTACTTTATATACAAAAGCTCAAGGCAACAAGAAATTTCATGTTCAAAATCCACACCGTTACCGGTGAGAAAAAGAGACATGTTTTTTCAGGTTCTTTTTAGTGCGAGGGGAGAGCGAAGATACAAGCACAAAATGAACTATGTACGATCGTGTGACACACGGTTGGTACACAACTGTATCCTGCTAACTTTAAGTTGATTTTCTCACAATTTTAAGAAACGTATACTTTGATATACCATTATTTCCTTAAATTTTTTGTCCGTTCTTTACAACTTGGTATGTCCCTTATTGTAACCGGTTAATTCTAGCATCACTTATTTCCTTTAAAGATACCTTGAATTCATTTTCATCCCTTTATCTTTTATTCATTTTCACGAGTCATGATGAAATATTTTGGTGCAATAAGGTGCCAGTGTCAATTACCTCTGCATAGGAAAATTAGGAATGCAGACTTTGCACCAGTTTCTTATAATATTACGTCGTGATGCATAAAAAACAATTATAATAGCGCCAACGTATCCCTGCGTGTTGTAAGAGGCGACTAAAAGGGACGGGACGAGGGGGCTGGGAACCCCCTCTCCTGTATTTACAATCTTGTGAGACATCATCAAAGAGATGGAGCTGGGGGGAGAGTGACTGCTCCCTGCACTTTTATTTCTTTTGTTTGATGTCGGTTACCCCCCAAAACTGGGGGAAATGCCTTGGTATATGTATGGGTATTTTAGCCTTGGTTTATTCCTTATTCTTCACCAATCATTGGAAGTTCGGAAAATGCATACCCTTAGTGTACCACAGTTTAAATTATGCAGCATGCCAAAGCAGTTTTGTTTTTCGGTCGATTTAATGCAGACATTATTTATAATGGCTTTGTTTGGTTATCAGTTATCTTATACATGTAAGTTTCTACTTAATCTGTTATGACAAGATTGTGTCCAAGACCTGGCAGGATTCATTAAGATATTACTGGCAAGATTCCTTAAGATATTACTGACAAGATTCATTAAGATATTACTGGCAAGATTCCTTAGGATATTACTGACAAGATTCCTTAAGATATTACTGGCAAGATTCCTTAGGATATTACTGACAAGATTCCTTAAGATATTACTGGCAAGATTCCTTAAGATATTACTGACAAGATTCCTTAAGATATTACTGGCAAGATTCCTTAAGATATTACTGACAAGATTCATTAAGATATTACTGGCAAGATTCCTTAAGATATTACTGACAAGACTATCTTGCCTTGCCATCCTATGCCAATCGTAAATTGAGTACATCCAACAGGTTTATCTCCTGCCCAACCTCTTAAAAGAGAAAGGTGCCAGGCTGGCCTAGGGCCAGATTAATAAGGCATCAAAGGCCTACCACTGCTCACTTTCTATTTAGGTCAAAGCTATCTATAATTTTCGTCTTATTTAGTAGACCTACCATCCAGTATAGAAAACCTTCCCTGGTAGTCTGCCCTCTGCATCATCTGTAGATGGACTGATATTTGTCATAATGATTGCGACACAGCTTATCGCTGTTTTTATACTGTTTATTATAGCTTGGGCTGTTATTATTCCCTTCAGTAAAGTTTGTTTGTGAATTTCACTTTCGCTCTTGTACATTTCTTTGCGCAACTCCTACTATTATCTGTTTTTTTTTTTTGTCTCAGGTCAGTTTTATTATTATTATTATTATTATTATTATTATTATTATTGTTATTATTATTCGTAAAACACCATCTGCAGTGGTTTCCTCTTGCTTTATACAGTATCAAAAGTCAAAAATAGCAACTTTGAATATTATTATTATTATTATTATTATTATTATTATTATTATTATTATTATTACTTGTAAGGCAGCATTTGCAGTATTTTTCCCCTGTGTTATACAGTGTCAAAAGTTACAATAGAAAATCCAATTTCCAATCATTATTATTATTATTATTATTATTATTATTATTATTATTATTATTATTATTATTATTATTATTACAGTTTATTTATGTTTTTGTCAGACTTGTTTATCTGGATAGGTCCGTGACAAATTCTGGAAAAAGTAGGGGGAGGGGGGGAGGGGGGGGAGGTCAGTTGGTGGGTGGACTGGAATTTGTTTTCTGTTTCACCATTTACAATTTTACAACTCTGATATTCAAATGAAGAGGCATATCAAATTCTGAGGAAAATATCCGTTTGCTGAGAGTGAAGTCTCAAACTTGTTCACCATAGCAAATATATACATACATATATACGTTAGCATTCCGATTTTATCTTTGATTGAAGTCGTAACAAGTCTTCATGTTGAAATTTCACTTATATGCATGTAGAATTTTGCGAAGAATTATTAACTGGTTGCTTGCTATTTCTGGTAATTGTGTCTGGGATGTTTAATAAAGATTGGAAAATTATCTCTTTGAATGTTTCGATAAAAAATGTAAGTGAAATAAAATTGCAAAATAACTAATTAATGTTTTACGTATCAGATGTAAAATATGATGATGGATTCTTATTATATTTGATATGTGTAATTTATTTAAGATTTTTTTTTTTTTTAGTAAATTGTCGAATGTGTTGACTAAATTAATAAGCAAGCATCTGTGAGATATACTTGTGACTACACTTAATTAAATTAATGTTAATATATATGGCCAATGCGAAATATATTTTCATTATAGAAAGGAAAATATACATATTAAAATGCTTAAAAAATAAAGTGTTGCGTGAAAATGAGTAAGGAATCGCCAAAGAATAAGAAAAACGGCATAAACACAGAAAAAAGAATTTTCAATTTAAGCCTAATTAACTCAGCAATCGAGGTCCATTCCCCAGACGAGGAGAGAGAGAGAGAGAGAGAGAGAGAGAGAGAGAGAGAGAGAGAGATGGACTAAAGCACATTGGTTGGGAACACCGTGGTTGGGACTAGGTGGGGTTACTGGTCTAGGCATATCCCTAGACCGTGGGAAGGGGGACCCTTAAATGGAGCCTTTGGGGGTTGGGAAAGGGGTAATGTAGCACGTAGTAGAGGGCCCAAGGGAAAGAAAAAGGTGTCATTAAATTACAAACCTCCTCCAGGTAAAATGATGTTATTAATGGACTGTGTCCCCGCTACTTGTGTCTCTTGAAAATAGACTGGCGTCTCGGGAGTTGTAACTCTCCCGTTTTCTCTCTGTCGTCTCTCATTTTACGCCAAGGCTTCTTCCCTCCAACGCTTGGGAGGTTCCATTATGGAAGCTATTAACTAACGTAATTGAGAAGCTATAATCTCTTCCGTTGTCTTCTACTATCACTACTTTTTTTTTCGGCATTTATCTTGAGAAAATGAGGAGGATGTAACGAGTAAAGGCAGTTCCTAAAGGTAAAAAAGCAGATATCCTTGTCTGGGTTATTTATAACTACTATTACCGTCACTTTATTTGCTGTTTTCTTTTCGCAATGATTATGAAAACTGTAATATATTTTGAGCAAAAGCCTTGTTAGCCAAGTAGGTTGAGCTGAGATCATTCCCTTGCTTTCAAGAGCAGTTACTGCTATTATTCTTTAGTTATAATTACTGCTATTGACAGAATTAGAAAACAGGAAAACTTTTAAGGAGGAAATAACATATGATAAAGATAATTTCTTTAGGATTCAAAGCCATGATTTGAGCTGTTATGGAGAGAAGGTTGAGAGCTAGGCAGAAAATTAGATGTCGAGATAGGATGAAGGATGATATGGAGAGACGAGGTTTGGTGGAAGAGGATGCTTTTGATAGAAGGCATTGGAGATGGCACATCAGCCAACCAACCCTTTATTGTAGGGGTAACGGTGGGAATATGAATAAAATAATCTTGGAAAACATACTATTCGTTGACAATGAGAAAAACGAATTATAGCAAATCGCATAATTATTAACCTTATCTATAATTTATATATATATATATATATATATATATATATATATATATATATATATATATATACACATATATATATGTATATATACATATATATATGTATATATATATATATATATATATATATATATATATATATATATATATACATATAGATATGTATATATATATATATATATATATATATTTATATATATATATGTGTGTATATATATATACATATATATATATATATATATATATATATATATATATATATATATATATATATATATATATTATTGATTATACTTGATGAAACTCACTGTTCTGACCTGTCGTGTATCAGGCAATTGTTTAGGAAACTCTTGTTACTAAAGACAGGGGGTGAGGAGAACCGCTCCTTTTGCTTGGTGAGAGGTTACAGCGAAGTAGGTATTTTCCTAATTTTGTGTTACACGTTTTCAGAATGATTACTCTTTTAACACTTTCAGATCTAGAGTCATTTGGTGCATTTCTTTCTTCTTTCCCTCACAGTGATGTCCTACTGCGGAGTATGGAAATCTGGATATTGATTTCTGGTACCGTCGTTCAGTTAATTCTTTATGCATGATGCATAAGATTTGTCATAATTTTGATCATCCTTTGCATTCGGATCATTCCAGACTGTACCATTCCTGCACAGTTAGAATCAAAAGAACGCAGGGAAATCTTTCGCCAGATGTCTCTAGTGTTCCCATGACAAAACAGAAAAGGTGTTGCTCCTCTTACTACTACTATAAATTGGGCGGAGCCTTCTTTAACCTTAGCGAATCAGAGACAGCAAAGGGGTGTTTTTGCTAGTGAAAGCATTAAACTTTTACAAATCGAGTTGCCATATTTCATTGTTTTATCATTTGACGTTTCGAATATACAAATTTTTGGAGACCTGTTATTTCTAAGGAAGTTATTTTAAGCACTTCAGGTTGGTAGTACTTTGAAAATTGTTCACATGTTTGTACTTCAGAATCTGACATCTATCCTAAACTGATGGAGAAAAATCTGACGCTTATTAAACTTCATATTCATAATCTTGATATAAGTATCTAACACCATTGTTCAAGTGACTCGGTGTGCATGGTGTTTAGAATATTTAGGAATCCTTTTAGTCTGGGTGCCAGGACCACTCAGTATATTTAACTTTTTAACTCATTTCCTGATAACCTTTTTAACTCAAATTTCCTCATTAACCTGTCTTGGGCTATGTCAAGAACATAGCGACCACTCTCAACTCGGGGCTGTTCTCACATAGGGGACCAAAACCCCCTGTTTCACATTACGCTCAACTCTGCCTCACATAAATCTACATTAAACCTTTATATGGGCGGTCAAACATATTCAGACTTTTAAGAAATTTTGCAAGGACTATTGCAATATATCAAGAAACATGTAAAAAGCAAACATTTCAATGGTACAATATGTATTTCTAAAGTAATACAAAATGTACACAGACAAACCGAAAAAAATCTTTATTTTAACATATTTCTCTTTGCAAACGAAGTCTTCTCGGGAAAAATAACTAATTTGTAATTACAAATTGGATTATAAATACGTCCATGTTACATATGCCTTTTTTAGCCAAAGTTTACGTTATATCGAAATAGATACCAAAACTTTTCTATCCGTTTCAAACTGATAAATCCAAATAAGCAAGTGATGATTTTTTCACCTAACAAATTCCAAACTCATTTTAAAAGATAAAGTGCCTATAACTTTTTATAGAAAATTTAAAGGTATTTGTTCAAATGTAGTTCGAAGTTAAGATTAATTATTTTTCTTACTTATTTGTTCATTTGTTTATTTACTAGTTTATCTATAAAGTTGCCGACGAGGGTGTTTTTGAATTGGTCGCCGCACATGACTAAGCATAAAAACAAATGCTTGAATGTAAGTGATTAAGTCGCCAAAAAAAAAGATATTAAATAGTGATATTTGGTAAATACTGTATATTTTGTAAAGGTGACAAGGTAAAGGACTCTGGTAATATACATAGGTATTGAAGAAAAGAAAATTTAACTAAATGATGAAAATTTACTATATGAAATACGAGGACTAGATCTTTTCGCAAGGGAGAGCCAATTCCATGAGTGCCAACCCAAGCAGTTTTTAGTGAGACGAATACCTCAGCAGTGTTACACCATCACAGAAACTGAGGAAACACCAGACAAAAGAAGATGTATAGAGAAAGCATTTTGCATCTACGATTTTATAAAAAAAAAAGTTATTCACAAAGTTCGGGTTCTAAAACTTTGTCCTTTAGAAATGTGAATAATGAGAATCTATGCAACAATAGCAGTAATGAACAAGCTTTTGAAATAACTAGTCAATCTCAGGTTGAAGATTGAACACTGTTCTGACCTGAAAGACAGCATCGACTTCTGATCATCCCATATAAAGACACACTGATATTTTTTAAATCTTTTGAATCACTGAAAACAATTGTTATTTCTGCTTGTGATTTGTGAGATGATGACTGGATCAAAGAAGTTAGTCTTGAGCTTTACACTAGATCACTCAATGCCTTCAAAGAAACCAAGACACTTCTATGGCCCACCCAATATAGTGACGTTCCTTATTATTATTATTATTATTATTATTATTATTATTATTATTATTATTATTATTATTATTTCAGTAATCAGCAATATTGATGTGGTTAAAGACTAACCTGAAGGGACAGTGTTTTATGGCGACCGAGACAACTTTGATCAGCTGGTGTCTGATGTTTATGGAACTGGATCAGTTCAAAGCACAGTTGGAATCTACATGGAAGAATTTGGATTCTGTAAAGAGGTTGGCCTGAAATTAGTCCCTCGTATGACTGGACCCATTCCTGAGAAGATTCAAAAGTCCAGTTTAAGAGTTTCCACCATAATTACCGGAGAAAACGACATGAAGATCCAAGCCACATAGAGCCCTCAAACTGTACTGATAATTCCAGCATCAAGATTCTGATTTTTTTTTTTTTAGATTATTGCTTGTCATATACCCTTTGAGTCATTTTATCCCTGCTTTATTGGGATCTGTGTCTAGTAGGCTCCTGCTAATTCTCCAAACTGTGCGACAACTATGTATGTAGATATATGTATATGCATATATATCTGTGTGTGTATGTATATATATATACATATATATATATATATATATATATATATATATATATATACATATATATATATATATATATGTAATTACAGTATTTTTCAACTTTTTTTAACGGGGAGCCCTGCCCTTCCAGCGGGAAGGGGTAGCCTCGCCCTGCCAGCGGGAAGGGGTAGCCTCGTCCTGCCAGCGGGAAGGGGGAAGCCCCACCCTGCCAGCAGGAAGGGGGGAAATCGCCTTGCCAGCGGGAAGGGGGGACTGCCAGCGGGAAGGAGGGGAGCCCCCTGCTAGCAGGAAGGGGAGAGCCCCCCTGGCAGCAGGAAGGGGAGAGCCCCGCCCTGCCAGCGGGGAAGGGGGAGCCCGGCCCTGCCAGTGGGAAGGGGGAACCATGCCATGCCAGTGGGAAGGGGAGAGCCCCGCCCTGCCAGCGGGGAGGGGGGAGCCTGGCCCTGCCAGCGGGAAGGGGGAACCCTGCCATGCCAGTGGGAAGGGGGAACCCCATCCTGCAAGATGGGAGTGGGAGCCCCGCCCTGCCAGCGGGAAGGAGGGCCCCGCACTGCCAGCAAGAAGGGGGCCCCCTCCCTGCCAGCGAGAAGGTGGGCCCCGCCCAGCCAACGGGAAGGTGGGCCCCGCCCTGCCAGAGGGAAGGGGGGCCCCACCCTGCCAGCGGGAAGTGGGGAGCCTCCCCCTGCCAGCGGAAAGAGGGGAGCCCCGCCCTGCCAGCGGGAAGCGAGAGCCTCGCCCTGCCAGCAGAAAGGGGGGAGCCCCGCCCTGCCAACGGAAAGGGGAGAGCCTCGCCCTACCAGCAGAAAGGGGGGAGCCCTACCCTGCCAGTGGAAAGGGGGAAGCCCCATCCTGCCAGCGGAAAGGGGGGAGCCCTGCCCTTCCACCCTTCCAGCGGGAAGTGGGGGGTCCCCACCCTGCCAGCGGGAAGGGGAAGCCCCGCCCTGCCAGCGGGAAGGGGGACCCCGCCCTGCCAGCGGGAAGGGGGGAGCCCGCCCTGCCAGCGGGAAGGGGGGAGCCCCGCCCTGCCAGCGGGAAGGGGGGAGCCCCGCTCTGCCAGCGGGAAGGGGGGGAGCCCCGCCCTGCCAGCGGGAAGGGGGGAGCCCCGCCCTGCCAGCGGGAAGGGGGGGAGGCCCGCCCAGCCAGCGGGAAGGGGGAGTCCCGCCCCGCCGAGCCAACAATATAGAGTTCCTGTATCTAGCTTATTTTTAAAAAAAGAGGGCCTTTTGGAAATCTCTAAGAAGTCTCCAAAAAGTCTTCAAAGTCTTCAGAGCTACTCCAACTCCTTGTTTGTCTCCAATTTGTCTTTCGTCATTAATAGTAAAGTTAAATGCTTTCCTGTCAGAGCTCCATAAGCAGAAATATGGAATACCAGTGCAATCCCAAATAGTTTCAAATTGTCATTCGTCTCAAGCATAAATGTTAGAAAAGGTAAAAAGATCGTTTTGATTGTTTTTATTGACCGACCCAAATTTGCAAGCTTTTATCACCGACTCACCATGAGGCTATTATAAAGGAAACAAGATTTGGGTTTTGCAGAAAATGCTTTGGTGAAAGTTAAGAGAATTGTTGAGTGTGACTTTGAAAGAAAACCAAAATACTTCTTCATAAAGGGATCAACGACTTTTGGAATCATGAAGGCAGTCATGAAAAGCAAAACAAGAATCTTGGAGACTAATAATTGATTTATTTGAAAGGATTCGGACAGAAAATACAGGAAGAAGAGGGAGACAGGAAGAAGAACGGAAGAGAAGAAATAAAGAATCCGAAAAGGAGAACTAGTTATTATTTATTAATCATTTTACGGTAGGTTGGATTTGAAAGGAGAAAGTAAAGTCCCTAATTTTGAATATCCAAAAAAAAAGATTGTGCAGAATAAGGCGGAAACTGCACAGAAGTAGAGAATATTGAAGGACCAGAGAAATTTATAAAATTCTTCAATCTGAAATATTTTTTTTTTCCCTAAAAAAAAGGAAGGACTTTTAAGGAGAGGCACTCCCATTGGACGTCTTTCTTTTGGAAATCCCTAACAGGCTCCAAACCCGAAATAGTCTTCAAAATTCTCCCAGCTCGTTGTTCGACTTCAATTTGTCTTCCGTCATCAATAGGAAAGTTGAATGCTTTTCTGGCCGAGCTCCAAAAGATTCTTAGTCTCTCTGTTAGGAGGAATATGGAATACCGTTGCATTCTAAA
>NC_090748.1:89971275-89986275 GCF_036898095.1 Palaemon carinicauda
TTTTTCTAGAATTTTCGCTATTTTGTTGAACAATTTTCTCTCCTCTCTCTCTCTCTCTCTCTCTCTCTCATTTGCCCATTGGGCTTTATCTTTCTCCTTCATTTAGGTAATTCTTGATTTTTCTTTAAAATTTTCGCTATATATGTTGAACAATTCTCTCTCTCTCTCTCTCTCTCTCTCTCTCTCTCCTCTCTCTCATATTAATAGCCCACTGGCTTTTATATTTCTGCTCCATTTATATAGATCTTGCATTTTTTATTCAAATTTTTCCACTTTTACTGTTGAACAATTTTCTCTCTCTCTCTCTCTCTCTCTCTCTCTCTCTCTCATTAGCTCACTCGGCTTTTATATTTCTGCTTCAGTTATATAGATCTTGCATTTTTTATCCAAATTTTTCAACGTTTGCTATTGAACAGTTTCTCTCTCTCTCTCTCTCTCTCTCTCTCTCTCTCTCTCTCTCCAAATTGCTAAAAAACAAAACAAAAAAACAGAATTATGCAAGCACAAGATCCTGCATCTTCAATTCCATTTGTTATTTTCTTATCTTTTCATTTCGAGACACTCCTGATTTTCTCAACATTCATTTCTCCAGAATCATCTTTCAAGTGAATTTTTTAAATCTATGAAATATTGACCCCTGCTCTTGCCATATTGAGATCGATGATTGTCAACCTTGCAACAAAGCGTAGGTGTCCAGAAGCAGTATTGGTTTACACTGTAATAGCTAGACTGGGCTGTATATGTTTGCCTCCACCTGGCACTGCCCCTTCCTTTGATATTATTATTATTATTATTATTATTATTATTATTATTATTTGCTAAGATGCAACCCTAGTTGGAAAATCAGGATCCTATAAGCCCAAGGGCTCCAATATTTGAAGTAACCTAGTGAGAAAAGGAAACTAGAAAATAAACTACAAGAAATGTTTAAGAATAATAATATTAAATAAATCTTTCATATACAAACTTAAAAAACTTCAAAATAACAAAGGGAAGAGAAACAAGATAAAATAGTGTGCCAGAGTGTACCGTTAAGCAAGAGATCTCTAACCCAAGATAGTGGAAGACCATGGTACAGAGGCTATGGCACTATCCAAGACTAGAGAACAATGGTTTGATTTTGGAGTGTCCTTCTCCTAGAAGAGCTGCTGACCATAGCTAAAGAGTCTCTTCTACCCTTACAAGAAGAGGAAAGTAGCCACTGAACAATTACAATGCAGTAGTTAACCTCTCGAGAATAGAAGAATTGTTGCCATTATTATCTAGTTTATTGATCCTGTTTGAGAGTAAAAATTTGTATATCGGTTGCAAGATTTGGTGCTCAAGCCTCTAGGAGTCTAGATAATATTATCTTCCTTTTGTCTAGATATTTTTTTTTTCTTGTGGTTATCTATTGATACGCTATTCCGTGAAATTCTAAATCTAATCTTAGTTATTTCATTCATCTAATCTCCATAATATTGTTCTTAGCCTTTACTAAGAATACTCTGGTATTGATATATATTCTTATATTTACATGACGGTTTTAGTATCATTTGATTAAAATCAACATTTAAAAATGAACCCTATTTGCATATGTTTTACACGAAGGAAGAGGCAGCGAACTCAGGAGTTCGTCCCTTCCTCGTTTCCATTATCCTAAATTACGATTTTACTGAACATGACAATGCTTAGTAACTTCACCGGTCCCAGAGCCTGGCATTTGACTCAAAGTGCACTTCAATCCTATCACACATTCCTTATGTAAATTGCTTTTCTTTCTCTCGCTCTGGAGTACACCCAAGTATTATATATATTTATATATGTATGTATACATATATATATATATATATATATATGTATATACTGTATATGCATATGTATGTATATATATGTATATATATATGCATATATATGTATATATATGTATATATATAAATATATATATATTATATATGAATATTTATATATTTATATATTTATATATATATATATATATATAGAGAGAGAGAGAGAGAGGAGAGAGAGAGAGAGGAGATGTGACGAATCTTTATTACCAAGACTCGAGATTATAATCAATGTAAATATCGACCACAATGGCATTCAATACCGAATTGTACTTTTGGGAATGTATATGTATCATTGTCAGATTTGCCTGTGAAAAAAATAAACACGCCCTGCACTGGCCTCTGATTCAAGTTTAAAATTCATTTAACAGTTTTCTGACAAAAAGCTGTACTACCCGCTGTCTGAAGGCAATGTAAAGTGCAGCACATTGTGCTTCACTATCATTATACATAGGTACTTTTTCATATTTATGAAAAAAAAAGAACAAAGGAAATAAAGGGTTTGAATGAGGAAGTGCAATTATCAACAAAATTAAACTGCTAAAGATAATGTATTTGGGCAGTAAGAAAGATGGATGTAACTGGCAGGCTGAAAGCAGGTGCGCAAGATATTTGATCTTAAATGTTGTCAGACGAGGAGGTTCACTTAACTATCTAATGAAATAGAATACCAGAATAAGTATTCTGTTTCCATGAAATCGAAATTTTAATAATACGGATATAATTTTGATTGAAATCCAAATACGTCTAGCTGTGAGGTAGAGTTCTCTTGCTTGAGGGTACACTGGGGCACACTATTCTATCTTATTATTTCTCTTCTTCTTGTATTGTTTCAGTTTTTATAGTTTATACAGTTGATATTTATTTAATGTTACTTTTCTCAAAATATTTTATTTTTCCTTGTTTCCTTTCATCACTGGGCTCTTTTCCCTGTTGGAGCCCGTGGGCTTATAGCATCCTGCTTTTCCAATTAGGGTTGCAGCTTAGCGAGTAATATAATAATAATAATAATAATAATAATAATAATAATAATAATAATAATAATAGCAGCAAGGCATGCGACCAGGGTTATGGATTCTTGGAGGCACTTAATTGTGTCCCTCATTGATATTATTCATATTTTGTGAAGGCGAGTGTAACGTCGTGGTACGTGTCTTTTATTGGCTCTTTTATTAGCATTAGCCACGTTTAAGGCATCCAAACCATAACTCAAGCTTTAACACAGTACTCTAGAGTTTTATTCCAGCCGTGACTAAGTTGTGGAATGATCTTCCTAATCGGGTACTTGAATCAGTAGAACTTCAAACTTCAGAAGTTCAAACTCGCAGCAAATGTTTTTATGTTGAACATGCTTACATAAGTTCTTTATAGTTTTTAAATGAAATATCTGTTTTAATGTTGTTAATGTTTTTAGAATATTTTATTTTAATTTTCATTACTTCTTATATCGTTTATTTCCTTATTTCCTTTCCTCACTGGGCTATTTTTCCCTGTTGGAACCCTTGGGCTAATAGCATCTTGCTTTTCCAAATAGAGTTGTAGCTTAGCTAAAAATAACAACAACAACAACAACAACAACAATAATAATACTAATAATAATAATAATAATAATAATATATTAGTAATATGCCCACCTTGCCACTGGTTATTATATTATTATTATTATTATTATTATTATTATTATTATTATTATTAGTCAAGCTACAACCCTAGTTGGAAAGCAGGATGCTATAAGCCAAAATAGAGGCAGCTACTCTGCGCAGGACGTGCATCAAGGAAGAAGGCTGTTAATGAGTCCTTTATAAGCTATATTTGATATTTTGGGCGCTTATTGCTAGCCTGCAGGGGCGTAGGTGAATTTGCAGTCGTAAGTTACGGTGCTAACAGTTTTATGCAGTTTTTCAAGCATTTTGACACCAGCACTTGTGCTCTTCTCTCAATTGATCCTCTATGGGTGTTCACATTAATGAGTCTTTTTATTGTTTATATATGACATATCTGTTTTTGACGTTGTTAATAGTTTATATAGGACATATCTGTTTTGACGCTGTTACTGTTTTTAGAATGATATATTGTTAATTTATTCTCATCATTTATTTATTTCCTTATTTCCTTTCCTCACTGGGCTATTTTTCCCTGTTGGAGCCCTTGGGCTTATAGCATCTTGCTTTTCAGACTAGGGTTGTAGCTTGGCTAGTAATAATAATAATAATAATGGTTCCAGAGGAACATTGACATGTTTTGCAACTCATAGTTAGAGATTCTATATTTGTTTGCCAAATAATTCCATGAGAAGTAGAGATAGTTTAGACTTAGGGGCTTAGAAGCGATGCAGTGAATGAAAGAGATTTTCAAGAATGTGTTTTGATAGTCTTGAAGTTGATCATCATTTGCAAGTAGTCCTTCATCATCATCATCATCATCATTATTATTATAATAATAATTATTATTATTATTATTATTATTATTATTACTAGCTAAACTACAATCCTAGTAGGAAAAGCAAGATGCTATAAACCTAAGGGCACCAACAGTAAAAATAGCTCAGTGAGGAAAGGTAATAAGAAATCAATAAGCGACATAAGGTCAATTACAGTTTTGTAATTTTTATGATTGATATCAAGATTTTTTGTTATTGCATTGAGTCTCCTTTAGAGAAACAAATCATATACTTATTTATAGGAATCATATGTCGATTGTGATTTTAACACTAATTATAACCCTCCCCAAATAAGGGTATACAACTGTCTTACCATTGAAGTGATTGCGGTTATACTCGTTAATTATATAGTTGGTTGAACGTGGCATTATAATTTTCATTTGTTGTTAATATTACTAGCTGCAGCAAAGTCTTGTTTATTAGTTTTGTAGGAAAGTCTGTTGATTAAGTTTTCTAGTAACTCCAAAGTGACATGAACAGCGGTGCCTTGTTCCTCGCCCGTAAAACACATTGTCCTTTAGGGTCTGAATATAATGTTGATGCTACAGAACAGAGTAAAGGCAGATATCTTTATTGGATGGTTATATAAGAGTTGCTCAAAGTACAACCTATGGCTACCGTTTGGATAACTCTTCTCTTTGCTGGTTGCTAGTAAGGCCAGATTTGAATTCAGATGTGGATGTTTTAGTTATCTTAGGTGTCAAAGAAAATAAGGTGGAAGGGGTAATTTTCAATACTTAGAGGAACAGCAAGGGATATAAGGGCGTATTTCATGTATCTTTTCGTCTCAACCCCTTGAAGGAGAGAGAGAGAGAGAGAGAGAGAGAGAGAGAGAGAGAGAGAGAGAGATGCAAGGTTAACAAAGGTTACAGAACTGGCAGATAGGTGTCAGATTAAAAAAGATGCAATTTTTGCTGGGACAGATCCGGGTTGGCAGCATTTAATTTAAGAAAGTACCAGGAGCACACAATTTAAAGAAAAAAAAACGACAACAGCTGTTGAAAGAGTAAGTTAAAAAAGTCAAAGTAAATACAATTAAATATTTATATCTAAGTCACGTGGTCACTTATACCCCTTTTCAATTTGCAAATAGGTGGGTGTAGGAAAACAAGAAATGTCAAGGTTAAATACACAAAGATGAAATTACCAACTCGAAACTTCAATGATGAGGATCAAATTACACACCAAGGAGGAGATGAAGTAATTCCTACTGATAAAAAACACAAAACTAACGGATTTCACATGGGAAATGTCACAAAATATAAAAGATATGAGATATTAAAAAGAAAAGTTACAAGAGAATCATGTTCAATTGAAGGATATTATAAGCACATGTAGTAATTCCAGAGACATCAAGGAAGTATTGACAAAAATGCTGAACATATTTCTATCTCTTATTCGGCAAAAAGCTTCCAAGTTTTATCCAAGTTTAAAAGCTCCTTGGTAATTGTAAAGGATGGTGAATTTGTGAAATTGTCTATCTTTATTACTACCTATTTGCACTAGCCAAGTATGGAAATATATATTCTAACATCTATCTATATACTCACTCCACCGACCCAGGGCTGCATTCCTATTGGGAAACTTCTAGATTAATTTTATTATGAATATTAACTTGACTATTTTCATTTACTTCTCATTTGTGCAAATTTTTATTCTCCCTAAAGGTTTTATTAACCATCTGCCCCATATGTATGTTGCCGACCATCCTTTCTCCCCCTTTATTCTAGACTACCCTGTCCACCCATCTGTATACGTGCCACTATAGCTCAAATAATCTCCTTTCTTTTATTGGACCTTTGTTATTTTTATTACTGTTAATCTCTCTTAAGCCCAAACACTCGCTTCTGTTCCCATGACCCCATTGCTCACGTTAAGAGAGAGAGAGAGAGAGAGAGAGAGAGAGAGAGAGAGAGAATAGTTGACATTAAAAAGTAAGTTAATCATTCTAATATGAATAGTACGAGAGAGAGAGAGAGAGAGAGAGAGAGAGAGTGAATAGTTGACATTAAAAAGTAAGTTAATCATTCAAATATGAATAGTACGAGAGAGAGAGAGAGAGAGAGAGAGAGAGAGAGAATAGTTGACATTAAAAAGTAAGTTAATCATTCAAATATGAATAGTACGAGAGAGAGAGAGAGAGAGAGAGAGAGAGAGAGAGAGAGAGAGATTGTATTTTAATCGAGAGAGAGAGAGAGAGAGAGAGAGAGAGAGAGAAAAGAGAGAGAGAGAGAGAGATTGTTTTTTAATCAAGAGAGAGAGAGAGAGAGAGAGAGAGAGAGAGAGAGAGAGATGGAATAGTTGACATTATAAAGTCAATTACTGAAACAGGAATAGCACTTGGTAATTAAAGTACCAATAACTTACTTTAAATAATAAGAACATTCTATCGCTCTTTTTTTTTTCTCTTTGCAGCTTTTAAAATCCTAATCATTTGCTCAAGTACCATTAATTTAGCAATTCATATTGCTGTATATAGTTATACTGTACTAGTTAACGCAACCCGTCAGAAATTGCGGCTAGATATTTAGGCACACGCAGAGGCACCCCTCTCCCACCAGAGTATGACTACTCCTCTCCCCCCTACCCTAGAGACGGGGAGAGCAGAGCTTAACCGAATATATATATATATATATATATATATATATGTATATTATATATATATACATATGTATATATATATATATTATATATATATACATATATATACATATATATATATATATATATATGTATATATATATACATATATATATGTATATATATACATTTATATTATATATATGCATATATATACATTTATATTATATATATGTATATATATACATATATATATATATATATATATATGATTTATTGAATCAGACAGCTGCTCTATTATATAAGAGAGATGAACGTTCTCTCTCTCTCTCTCTCTCTCTCTCTCTCTCTCTCTCTCTCTCTCTGAAACTGAATCTTATCATCTCTAAAATGAGTTGGTGAATTTCTATATCCCGGTTAGTGGAAAAATCAATTGGCATTGGATAAAGAGTCTTGAGATCCCGGGAGAGATCGATTACGAGTCCGGAAGTAGGAAAGGAAACCCACTTGAAAAGAGTTTCAAGTAGTTTCTCTCTCTCTCTCTCTCTCTCTCTCTCTCTCTCTCTCTCTCTCTCGTGTTATATATTCTAGTTGCTCTTCCTTCCCTTTTAGGGTTGCACCGCTGAAATTCTTGTCTTATTACGTATTAGATATCTTGTTTTAACTTTTATTGATAAGTAACCACGCAAAACTCGAGCCTTGGAGACAAGAAAAATTATAGAAAACTAAAAAAGGGTTGTCTTAAAATAGTGAATAGCACAATTGCCTTAGATTTTAATGAAAATTTCCTAAGAGAACGACTATTCCCCAAAAAGGCACACACACATACATACAGACAGACACACACACACACACACACAGACACACACACACATATATATATATATATATATATGTATGTATATGTATGTATGTATGTATGTATATATATATATGTATGTATATATATATATATATGTATATATATGTGTATATATATATGTATGTATATATATATATATATATATGTATATATATGTGTGTATGTATATATATATATATATATATATGTATATATATATATATATATATACGTATGTGTGTTTGTGTCTGTGTGTTTTAAAGCCAATATGTGTTTGCTCAAGAATGCCCGACATTTTGCATCACGTTTTACCTTCCCCAAATCTGATCAGGCATACTGGATAGAAGAGACAAACAGATTATTTTCCATGTTCCTAATAATTTGATTAAAGTTTACAACCATTTAAGACAACCTAGAATCTCTGAACTAACCCTCTTCCCAATAATCTAATTCAAACTCAGTTTCTGTGATCGCTTCTCCCAAGTATTGGACTTCAATGCTGCGAACAATTATTCAGGACAATGACGTTTCTATATTCCTTCCGTCTCTTTAATAGATTGATTTAAGTGTAAATTGTAATAATTTCATTGATAATACTTTTGATGATATTAATAAAATTAATCATTTTAATAACCATGAGCATTACAAGCAAAAAGGGTCTTGGATTTCTTTTTATTTTTTTTTTCTAAGTAGTTCCAGTATCTACCTGGTATTTCTGACCTTCCTCGTTTTCTAAAAAAACATTCAAGAAACCAAGGTCCTTTTCTTTCTCTGTTTATCATATCAATTAATTAAATTACGCACCTACGTATTTGGGGTATCCTATTTCATCTGATCATACCTTTCCCTAGTAATTTAATTAAAGAAAATATATTAATCCTAGATTTGTAAACTTTCCCCTCTTTGTTTCTGGCCTGAACATTAAAGAATCGGTAAGACTCCTTTAAGACTTCCATTATGAAGAGATTGGCCTGGATTTAGAAACATATTGTTTGGTAGTTTGCAATAATCCAGACAGAAGTCTTCATATCATATCATGCAACAAGAAAATATTTCTTCGTCTTTTTCTTTCGTGAATTCTTTCTTTTTTTTCTTCCTTTTAAGAAATCCCATTGACAATAAAGCTATGACTGAAAATAGCCATGAATATATTGCATACAATGCATTCTTTTGTCTTTGAGACTTCGCTTGATTAAAGTGAGAGGAATTTGAAATATTCCTTCATTAAAAGGCCTTTGTAAGATGTTTTTCTCATTCACGATGATAGTTATCAGTTTTATTATTTTTATTATACACGGTATATCAGGCAACAAGTTAGAATACAGACTATTTGCCTTAATGAAGAAGAAGAAGAAGAAGAAGAAGAGGAGAGAGAGAGAGAGAGAGAGAGAGAGAGAGAGAGAGAGGGGACCTTCTCTTCCTTTCATTTTGATTTTTGAAAACGATGTGAAAAGAAATAAAACTACTACAAAATAGGTCTTGAAAAGAGTGCATTTTTTTAGATTAAAATTTATAGAAAATTCTTACTGCCAAGATCATTAACCCTTTAGTTTGGTGCTTCTCGCTGTCCCCTGAAACAGTTCCTCTAAAAGAATAATGATTTACAGTACTCATAACTCTCGGTGGCATGATGAAGTAATGAGTAACAACATATTTGATGTGCTGTAGGGAGTAAAGTATTATCAGATTCAACGCGAGTAGAAGAGGAAGTCTTTAATATACCTTATCCTGCTTTTTTTCTTTAAACATTCTAAAACTGTGAAAGCTACGCCTTTAGTTATTATTATTATTATTATTATTATTATTATTATTGTTGTTGTTGTTATTTTATTACTATTATTATTATTATTATTATTATTATTATCATTATTATTATTATTATTATTATTATTATTATTATTATTATTATTATTATTATTATTATTGGAAAGAATGCTTTCTATTTAACATATTTCTTAAAATGCAGCTGATAATAAACTGACTTTTTAACCTTTTCTAGTTTTTTCACTTATCCTTTCTTTTAGTGGAATGAAGTTTTAGACAAATATCTTAAGTATTCAAGAATGAAAGGTTACAGCAGGTCGAGTACTTAGAAAACCAGAAAAGAATTCTAGTTCTAGATGAAGACGAAAACTAATAGCCACCAAACTTTGCTATTCATTCATTCACTGCTTTATGGAATATGAGGTTCGAGTCCCGCTCAAACTCCTTAGTTCCTTCGGTCGCTACAACTTCACCATCCTTGTAAGCTAAGGATGAGGAGTTTTGGGGAACCTATAAGTCTACATGCTGAGTCATCAGCAGCCTTTGCCTAGCCTACCCTGGTCCTCCTAGCTTGGGTGGAGAGGGGAGGGGGCTTGGGCACTGGTCATATGTATATCTGTTCATTCTTTAGAGTATTGTTCTGCCTGCTAGGGCAATGTCACTGTCCCTAGCCTCTGCCATTCTTGAGCGGCCTTTAAAACGTTTATGCATGCTTTCGGTTTCTATCAGACGTTTCGGTTCTGTTCGGGCGCGTCCGTTCGGGCTCAGTGTGCGGCAAGCTTAAAGTGTAGCAAGAGGGGCCTCGGTGATAAGTAACCTCAATTGTTCTCCGAACTTGTTTAGCTTCACGACTATTTGTAGTAGAGGGTCAGGTTTAGCAATTAATTATCATGTATATATGATTACCTTTTCAGAGCCTTTACTCATACATTCATACAATAATTAGATACAAAACTGTCCTGTGACGCTGGACTTCATGGTAGCCTCAAAGATCACCAGTGCACACTTGTCCTTTCTGTCTTCGAGTTAATTTTATTCCGGATTTTGACTTTTGGCATTTCATCCTCCTTTTTCCAATTAACTTCTTACAAGGAATTTGTCATATATATTTTTTTTTACTTTATAATGCATTGGTCTTTATAAGAAAATGTATTATCATTTACTTTTATTTAATCTATTTATTTGATTTAATCAATCTAATTTATTGTGGTTGTAATTTATACCATCACTTTGCATTAAACATTCTCCTCCTTTGTCTACATCTTTTCCCACTTCTATGTGGGGTCGATGTTTCTGGTCAAAGAAGAAGAAGAAGAAGAAGAAGAAGAAGAAGAAGAAGAATGTTTACTGCAAAGTGATGGTATAAATTACCACCACTTTGCAGTAAATGTTGTTAGTGCTATTTCTGTCTGTTGCCATCCCATCACAATGATATGACTGGAAAAACGAAAGTTCTACTAAAAACTAATACAGCTAGGCACTAGCACAAATCTTTACATGTGAACATTATTTCTCCAGATATAACCCATCTAAGTTGATCTTCTAGTTTTACGAGCACACCTACATGTCTTCAGAGGTTACTTGATAAGGGTATATGGAAATAAACAGAGGTTATTTATATATTTTACCTCATGGCTTAGAGCGACCAATAACGGTCATAGATAAACTATCGTTGAAGTTATATAAATATATATATATATGTATATATATATATATATATATGTGTGTGTGTGTGTATGTATATATATATATATATATATGGGAGTGTATGATTACACACATACGTACATACATTTATGTATATATTTGTATTGCTTTTATACCTGCAACTAGAAATTCAACCTTGAAGCCCTGGAGTAACAGAGCATCCTGCAGGATAAGCATGAGGAAAAAGTGGTCGAAGCTTCCTGCGTTATTCAAGGAATTGATTAAGTAACCTTTTATCCTCATTTTCCTATTTAGAACGTACCAAGCAGCAATCTTGATGAAATAACGGTAACTTTAATACATCCGTTTCCTGTCTAAAAGTTTTTTTTTTCTTTTTTTTTTTCTTAATTGGCTGCTTGCCTAAGGAAACTTCTTCTTGAAGCGGAATATTTTGGGAGTTATAAATGAAATTTCTGAGTTATAATTGTTTCCATAAATTGAGCGTTGTGAAGCGATTTCTCATTTGAAACTGTATCATTATATGAAATGAACATTTATTATTGAAAGGATACTACAAATATGTAACCTACTATGAAAGATTCAAGCTTTTGAAAATCTTGCTTTTCAACTTTCATGGGAACTGAAAGTACTTCTTTATAGAGATTAAATTTCCCTTCACCTTTATCTTGAACATTTTGTAGTTTTTTCTCCAAAAAAAATCTCCCCCATATAATAAAGAGCAAGTGTCTGGATATATATATATGTATATATATATATATATATATATATATATATATATATACATATATATATATATATATATATATATATATATATATATATATATCCGGTCACGCACAGTGGCATTGCCATACGCATAACTACTCGGTCTCTCCACGTCGCTTAGGTAAGGGGAGAGAGGCTGTCATTACCTGGTGTGAAGGGGTTACGTGTGCATATATATCCATCTAAATGTATAGCACTCAATTTTGACGGGTCGCGTACATTAGTATTAAATAAAATTGTATTTTTTAAAAACCTGATACACACCAGTTCCGTGTCTTCTTTTATGTTTTACGTCACTTAGTGGTCTTTTATAATTCAATTTCTATCCTATTACATAACTTCTACATTTTCTGGTTTATTTAATCCCACAAAAGTATACATCTTTTACATAAGTCTCCAGGTGCAACGAATAACAGTTAATTCCCACATTTCGCCAACCTCTCGGGATTCGTCAAATTGTCTGAACATTCAACATTTCCTTAACCTCGATTGGCCTCATTTCGTCTCTCCGTTTACTCTTCTTTTCCTGATTCTCCAACATCATCCCTTACCTTTCTCTCCAATTTTTTTTTTTTTTTTTTTTTTTTTCGCGATTCCGTCTTCGGTCAATAGAAATTGCAGTGGGCTCTCCAAACTCGGGGATCTCATCTTTAGCCTTTAGCTCTTATCTTGCTCGCGACTGGAGAGAGAGAGAGAGAGAGAGAGAGAGAGAGAGAGAGAGAGAGAGAGAGAGTGAGAGAGAGAGAGAGAAGAGAGAGAGAGAGAGAGAGAGAGAGAGAGAGAGTACATTGAAGCACAGCCAAAGCTTTAAAAGTGTTGACATATCCATCTTGTATAATCACTACGATTTGGAAAGAATCTAAAATATAAAACACTTAATTTTATAATAAAAAAAAATATAATAATTTAAATTCATAAGAGGAAAGTTGTTTTCTTAGTAAAACTGTTTAAAAGATGTGTGGATAAACTACTTAATGCTGGATTATAAACAGTGGGAAGTACCCCAGTACAGTGTTTGAATATTAATTCATTCCTACTCCCATATAAGGTACCGAATACTTACTGAATTTTGAAGTCAAGACGTTTAGAATAATATTTTGTGAATGCAAAACTAACAGTATAAAGGCTGCAGTAATACTTATAGAATATTTTTTTTCCCTTGGTAATACCAACTTTTCTAAATTACTTACACAAGTAACTCTTATCTAAGATTTTATTTTAAAATACCTACTTTGGGTCCAGAAATAACATTATTTTGATTATTGACATTTTTATTCAGAATTAAGAAAACCATTGGTTTACTTGTTCTCCGGATCAATCATTGAAGCTTTTACATTAACGTAATTAATTGAAAATATGGTTTTCATTGCAATGACCTCTGGATCGACAGATCTCTCATACAAAATTGCACGAATGCTTCATATTTTAAACTCATCCATTGATCCTCTTTCAAATTACTCTATTGGTCCTTTTTCCAATTAATCTATTGAAACTACACCATTTGTCTTCATATGTACGTATAGCGACGATGATGTTTTTATTATTATTATTATTATTATTATTATTATTATTATTATTATTAATAATTTTATTATTATTACTATTATTATTATTATTATTATTATTATTATTATAATAATTATTATTATAATTAAAATATTATTATTATTATTATTATTATTATTATTATTATTATTATTATTATTATTATTATTATTATTGTTATTGTTGTTGTTGTTATGTTGTCGTCCTTTTAGTATACAGACTCGAGGGATATCAAGTCTTCTTGTTCTAAGCATAACTTTGGTATACAAGTTGGTTGCATTAGAAGTATTGCATATTGATCTAATTTATGAACTTAGCAAGCAACCACCTATCGGAATTAGGTCTCTTACGATAAAAAACGTCTGAAATATTCCTTTAGATTTTTAAATTTCGAATTCACTGATGTCATGAAAATTTTACGAAGGCCATCACTTTCATTTCATGATTTCTTTCTGCTTGAGAGGGATTATCTTTAATTAATGGACGTTTTTCCTTGTAGTCTGTAGGTGTATCTTTAAATATTCAATTAAAGGTTTAAGGTTTAAAGGATAGAAGATAGAGTCAGTGACATTACCTTAGCAAGCAGGACAATGCCCTAGAGACTTACCATATATGATCAGCGCCCAAGCTAGGACCAGGGAGGGCCAGGCAATGGCTGCTGATGACTCAGCAAGTAGACATATAAGCTCCCATCACCCCCCTCCCCGATCTTAGCTCACAAGGATGGTAAGGTTGCAGCGACCAAAGGAACTAACAAGTTTGAGCGGGACTCGAACCCCAGTCTGGCGATCACCAGGCAAGGACGTTACCAACAGGCCACCACGAATTGTTGCAGATCCGTCAGCGGATTGTTATAAATCACTGTTTTCTAATCTAATCAATCCTATTCAAACAAAATTTCTCATTCAACATTTTAATTTTTTACACATACAGCATAGGGTTGTGGTGGCCTGTTGGTAAAGTCTTTCCCTGGTGGTCGCCAGACGGGTTCGAGTCCCGCTCAAACTCATTAGTTCATTTGGTCGCTGCAACCTCATCATCCTTGTGAGCTAAGGTTGGGGGTTTTGAGTGAGCCTACAGGTCTACCAGCTGAGTCCTCAGCAGCCATTGCCTGACCCTCCCTGGTCACTCTCCTTTGCCTCTGCCATTCATGAGTGGCCTTTAAACCTTCAAAGCCTTTAATGGGACTTATGCCACTTGATCAAACATCAGGAGTCAGAGCTGCTGGCCAATGTTCATAGAGTGTTCTCTCTGCGAGTGTGAACATGTATTACTTGTTCTCTTAACATAAGATAGTCTTATTTGTCATTTTCCGGGTGGCACGCCTCATTAGTTTGGGAGTGCCGTATAACATGAACAGTGTAAAAGGAAGTATTAATATTCCCAAGCCAAAAGCTGTTTGCTTTTAGAAGCAATGTTTATGGCCGGCGGCCAAGACGATGGCTGAGCTCTTTTTGAATCTAAGGTACGTTAATGTGTATTGGGCAAAAGTTTTCTGCTCTTATAAACTGTCAAGAATCGTTTGAATTGTGTATTTATATAATCACTGTTATTGCCAATTAGCGCCTGCT
>NC_090748.1:89996275-90001275 GCF_036898095.1 Palaemon carinicauda
GGTGTCATCTTCGTTGCTAGTATACAATTTTAGTCATATTAAGAGTTTAACAAAAATATATAATGTTAGCTTAGCACACAGAACATCACTTTCAAGTGCATTCAAAGAAGCATCTGTCACTTAACTCGAATTTATATAAGAGGCAATACTTTTACGAGATTCAGTGCTATCTAAACAGAACTCAGACAAATTGGTTAACAATGATGTATGGGCAAATTCAGACTTGATATCTGCAGGTGAGGAGTTTGAACCCTACTCACAGTCCAATAGTTTTCCGTATGAATTACGGATGAAGCTGTGGCCTTGACCCTCCTTAACCTTTCTGTTTGGCTCAGAATAATGAAACAGATCTTTAGATTACGAAATTCCAATGGGATTCCAGAGATTTATCAGAGTATTAATACATCGACATCATAAAAGGGGTGGCTCCTATGATAAACAACACAGCAGGTACTGGTACATTTATCCTTTAACTGGAGATGATTGGTATATACATTTCTGCAGAAGGCTCATCAGCAGTGTGTTGAAGGCTGTTTCCACACCATTAAGCCAGGCTGACACTTGCACGAATTTGTGGCACGCATTGTCACGACTCGAGTCATGAACTGGCGTGAACTCGTCGTGAACTGGTGTGAAGTGTTCGTAATCCCGTCGTGACATCGTGGCATGTCGTGACGAGAATTTTGAAATGTTCAAAATTTTGGTCTCGACAAAATTTCGTGACTTGGTCGTGAACTATGCGCGAACTGTTCATGAACTCGTCGGGACGATGCGGGAAGTGCGCAAACTATGCGTGAACTCGTCGTGAACTCGTGTGCCAGTTCGTGTCAATGTGGACAGGTCAGCTGTGATTCTGAGGTAATATTTGTTTTTTTTTTTATCATCCAGTTCGTGCCACAAAATGTCACGACTTGCCACGACAAATTCGTGGCAAAAAGTCGTGCAAGTGTCAGGGTACCTTAAGCCATTCACTCATATTTTGCAAACTTCCTGGCGCTCATTTCCCCTGGCATGCCAGCTTAGAGTATTTGATGAAGACTATATAATCGTCTATGACCCCTGTACAAGTATTTGAAGCTAGCGGAGTGTTCCAACTCTTCACTTCAAACTGAATACCCTGAACTTGAGAAAATTTATACAAAGTATTGGGTTATATTACGAGCTATAATTGATTTTATTATTTATTTATTTTACCCTTTTAATCTCTATTTATTTCACATCTAGATTTTATTGTATGAAAGTGTTGCGATTTGTATTAAAGGTTAAAATGATACTAAATGGTGTGAGTATACAGATATGATTAAATGATTTTCGTTATATAGCGCTGAATGGCCTTTGATGCCCCAGTGCTTGGCTTGATGCCTAAATCCTATATTCAATTAAATTCAATTCAATTCACTGCAAACTGCACATAGTATACGCTCAACATTGGTGGCGCCCCATAAGAAATCCTTGACTATTACAATTTGTGTACAGTTAAGAGCGCTCCTGCTCTTGTTGCTCAGCACTTGTAACCATTCAAAAGTGGCACTGAATTTGGACCACCTATGCAACCTTATCATTTGAATGTTTGTACTCGAGACAGTTCACGTTTCATTTCAGACTCTTGCTAATTTTCGTCTCTGACAAAGTCCCTGCCCCCACTTTGTCACGAGTGACGAGTTGCTAATAATTATTGGCAGACAATTCAAGTTCTCCGTTTCTTTGCTGAAAGTGGGTTGAGTGTTACTTAAAGGAACACTTCGGTTCAGTTCCCCTTCATTGGTGGATTTCATAGGTATTTCATAGATCTGGCAAAACTGGATCATTTGTAAGACTTCCAGTTGAAGTCAAATAGGAAAACAATTACCGAAAAAAATATCTAGAAAGCCTGGCTACACTTCTCAAATTATCACACTGTTGATCAAACAATCGTGCCCTACCCTTCACTTGAATGGCAAATCCCCTTTTTACGACTAAAAAGGTTCTAGAATTGCAATAAATTCCAACAACCTTTAGGAATGGTTAAATTCCCTTATTGAGGACCACTGATATAATCACGCCTGTTAGCTCCTGAAACAAAAGAATTCCCCCCGATCAAAACACGTGCCGTCCAAGAATAACATACAGAGCAGTATTTCTGTGAAATATATAAGGAATTGACAATTAATTTCATTTTAGAATATATGTAATACTCACTTTTTAATTCTCTTTCCCCTTATCCCTTGTATCTCCTTCTGTACTCGTGATGAATTATACCTATCGTAATGATAATGTTTTTCTATGATAAACAATCTCTCTTTGCAATATGTCTTTATCACACGCAATTAACTTCGTGCTTTGTCTTTTTTGGTTTGTAAACTCACCTCTCTCTCTCTCTCTCTCTCTCTCTCTCTCTCTCTCTCTCTCTCTCTCTCTCTCTCTCTCTCTCTCTCCAGTATATCATACTAGTCTGTTTCCATTACAGTTAATCTCTCCTTGGGATTTGTCTTTTACTCATAAATCGCTGTTGATATTTTATCATATTTTCAAATGAATGTTTGCATGAATCATCATGGTAAATGTGTATTTTTCCCGCCCATCTTTTTTATCGCTGTGTTCACTTTCAGTATATCACAGCGGCCATTCTTAAATGGCAGGCACTTCAGAAGTTCAGAATGCTTGTAAACTTTTTTTTGTTGAACAGGTTGACATGTCTCGTTCCATATATAACTGATCTTTTTCAACGGTGTTACTGATCTTAAAATATTTTATGTTTTATTACTAATTTTTTTTTTTTTTTTTTTTTTTTTTTTTTTTTTTTGAGGGGGTTACTTACCGTGTTGGAACCCTTGGGCTTGTAACCTTCTGCTTTTCCAAGGAGGGTTGTAGCTTGGCTAGTAATAATAATTATATTACTCTTCAGTTATGATTTTAGTTCGTCTCTTTGTATCAAGCAACTAGCTCATGCCACTCGCTATACGTCTACAAGTATTTTTTATTTATTTAATCGTCAAAGTAAATTATGTGTAGATGCAATTGTCTCCTTATATTAGTCATTTTGTAAGGCGTGTTCACATACATTGTGATTTTCTTCCTGACAATGTAATCTATCGCAATTACTCATTTCACATCGTTCATTTTCACCTTTCTTCTGAAGTTGGCGATTTGTCATTTTAGTTTTTTGTATTTTAATGCAAATATGATTTTTCGTTATCCATCTCTAATGTATTATAGGTGCTGATCATAATTTGAGTGGTATAAGGAATAGGACTAGGAACTTTATCTTACAAAAACTTTCTACAAATCAAAGTATAGCAATTTTAGCAACCAACACTTCGCCAGGTAAAAGTGTGTACACACACACACACACACACACACACATATATATATATATATATATATATTATATATATATATATATAGAGTTATAAGCTTGTATATATCCTGTATGCCTAATAAAATGTATATATGTATATACTAACATATACATAAACGAGTATACAGTATATAGTTTCTATATATATATATATATATATATATATATATATATATATATACAGTATATATATATATATATTTATATATATATATATATATATATATATATATATACAGTATATATATATATATATATATATATATATATATATATATATATATATATATATAATGCATATATATAATCGACAAGTAATATATTAAGCAATGATTCCATATGAGATATGTCCGGTTTATTGTTATAAATAATCAAGGACAAGCTCTTGGTATTAACAATTCTCTGCATGTAAAAGCCATTGAACGACGATTAAGCCAATTGGTGGACAATAGTCAACCGTACTGATCGTAGAATATCAATTACTTCTGCCCAAGAGTGCTTGAAATCTTCCTGATATTAAAGTATTTGTTTGAGTATCCTGACGAGTGAAGTTGATTCATTTTATTAAGGTCTTGAAAATTTCAAAAATCTTCTGTGACTATAGACCATTTCTTTTAGCGAGTCATATTTACACCGACTCGCAACGGTACCCTTTTAGTTCGGAAAAGTTTCCTGATCGCTGATTGGTTAGAGTTATCTTGTCCAACCAATCAGCGATCAGGAAACTTTTCCGAGCTAAAAGGGCACCGCTGCGAGTCGGTGCAAATATGACTCGCTAAAAGAAATTGACTATAGTTGCAAGGACAAAGTGCTGCTTTATCGTTTCTTGCATACGTTATGTTACATTTTTCAACCGAGATATTCATCTGTTTGCAGATTTACAACTTATTTTCATGTGTTTTTTCCTTTTGTTTGCTCCATTTTAGGATTTTTTGCATGTGTAACCTCTTTGCTTTTTGTATACTGTATTTGTTGTATATTGTTTATAGTTTATATATGACATATCTGTTTTTGACGTTGTTACTGGTTTTAGGATGATTTATTGTTAATTTATTCTCATCATTTATTTATTTCCTTATTTCCTTTCCTCACTGGGCTATTTTTCCCTGTTGGAGCCCTTGGGCTTATAGCATCTTGCTTTTCCAACTAGGGTTATAGCTTGACTAGTAATAATAATAATAATGATAATAATAATAATAATAATAATATTTGTTTTACAAGTCAGTGACTTTTTTAGTCCTCCACCATGTAAAGAGTTGTTGCCTATAAACCAATAATAAGTGTATATAAGGAGTTCTGTCTCAATTACGTGAAGATTTTGGGCATTTGTAAATTAAATGTAAGGTATAGAACATGTACAATTCTGAATAATGCAAGAGTGGAATGGGGGGATTTAGATTTCCTGATATACGAAGAATGGAAAAACCTTACCATCCTTGTGAGCTAAGGTTAGGGGGTTTGGGGGAGCCTATAGGTCTATCTGCTGAGTCATCAGCATCCACTGCTTGGCCCTCCCTGGTCCTAGCTTGGGTGGAGAGGAGGCTTGGGCGCTGATCATATAATATATGGTCATTCTCTAGGGCATTGTCCTGATTGCTAAGGCAATATCACTGTCCCTTGCCTTTGCCATTCATGAGCGACCTTTAAACCTTTAAACTGATTG
>NC_090748.1:90011275-90013775 GCF_036898095.1 Palaemon carinicauda
ATGGAAAAATATGAGGGAATAAAAAGCACAAAGGAAAGAAAAATAGAACATTTACAAAAAAATGCTTTCAAAAAATGAGAATAGCTTTGAAACTGAAACATTAATTTTTCCTTTCAGTTTTTCACTTAAGAGAATTCGTGGAATTTGGGTGCCCGTTTTAATCCTGACTATAAGGTTCGCTAATTTTTGTTTATTTTTTTTTTCTTTGCCAGCCTATTCACTATAAGGTTCGCTTTATTTTTTTTTTGTTTTGCCAGCCTATTCACTATAAGGTCCGCTTTTTTTTTTTTTTTTTATTATTATTATTATTATTATTATTAACCTATTCAACATAAAATCATTCGCTGCAAATTTGAACTTCTGAAGATCCACATCTTTTTTTTTTTTATAAATCACAGTACCCTCCTTGCGTGTTTGTGGTTGCCACAATAGCAACATTATTGCAATGAGCTTTACCATCTGGTATTGAGAAACCAAAACATCTGCTGCTTTGATCCTCCATGCTTTCTCCCCTATAAAGCAAAGAGCAACGTTTCTGGTTAATATATATATATATATATATATATATATATATATATATATATATATATATATATATATATATATATATATATATATATATATATATATATATATATATATATATATGTGTATTTATATGTATATATATGTATATATGTTATATAATATATATAAATATATATATATATATATATATATATATATATATATATATATATAAAGTATATTTCTTTCCTGTCACGGTCAACTGTATTGTCACTCATATGACTACTCAGTCTCTCCCCGTTCCTCGGGTAGGGAGTAGTTATACCCTGGTGAGAGGAGGGTCACACCTTGAGAGGTACATCCAAAACCACAATCTCCCACAAATTGTCTAAACTGCCGGGTAGTAGTCAGGAAATGGTGAGCAAGTGGAAGGGTTTAATGTGTGTGTGCGTTTGTGTGTATATCTATCTTAATATTTAGACGTCCTCTTTGACGCTCGGGTGCACTATAGTCAATTTCTTTTAGCGATCAGATTTGCACCGACTCGCAGCGGTGTCCTTTTAGCTCGGAAAAGTTTCCTGATCGCTGATTGGTTGGACGAGATAATTCTAACCAATCAGCGATCAGGAAACTTTTCCGAGCTAAAAGGGCATCGCAGCGAGTCGGTGCAAATCTGCCTCGATAAAAGAAATGGACTATAGTAATTACATAATGAATTGCTCCGCCTTCACAATCTCTAACGACAGTGCTCGAGACATCATCTCTCAGTAGCGAATGTTTCTATGTCGAACATCCTGACATAGTCTTTTTTTTATAGTTATATATGAATTATCTGTTTTAATGTTGTTAATATTTTTTTTAAATATTTTGTTTTAATTTTTCATTACTTTTTATATCGTTTATTTATTTCCTTGTTGTGGTCTGCAATATTTTATGAGCCTTTACCAGTATAATGCATAACGTCCGACTCATAATATATCTTTATTGAAGGTCGACTGCTTTGGGACAACTTAGAACTTTTCATGATACTTGTACATTTTTATTTTCTTTTTGTTGATTATACATCGTCCTGTAGGGTTTTAGTCCTTTTTGTTACTTAGTTGTTTATTTCTTTTCCCGTAAGTAACCTCAAAGCAATATTTTTAATATCTAACCCGTTATGAATACTGATTAATGACGTTAGATAAAGCCTTCACTGCCTTTCCGTGTAAACACTTTATGATAATTTTAGTCTTCTTCTTCTTCTTCTTCTTCTTCTTCTTATTATTATTATTATTATCATTATTATTATTATTATTATTATTATTACTTGCTAAGCTACAACCCTAGTTGGAAAAGCATGATGCTATAAGGCCAGGGGCCCCAATAAGAAAAATAGCCCAGTGAAGAAAGGAAACAAGGAAAAAGGACATATTTTAGGAGGAGTAACAACATTAAAATAAATATTTACTATATAAACTATGAAAACTTTAACAAAACAAGAGGAAGAGAAATGATAGAATCGTGTGCCCGAGTGTACCCTCAAGCAAGAGAACTCTAACCCAAGATAGTGGAAGATCATGATACAGAGGCTATGGCACTACCCAAGTCTAGAGAACAATGGTTTGATTTTGGAGTGTCCTTCTCCTAGAAGAGCTGCCTACCATAGCTTAAGTCTCTCTTCTACCCTTACCAAGAGGAAAGTGGCCACTGAACAATTACAATGCAGTAGTTAACCCCTTGGGTGAAGAATTGTTTGGTAATTATTATGAGTGTACATGTTCAACATGTGGTAGTAGGTTGGCCCAGGCACCAGCCGCTCGTTGAGATACTACCACTAGAGAGTTCGGGGGTCCTTTGACTGGCCAGACAGTAGTGCTACATTGGATCCTTCTCTCTGTTTACGGTTCTTTCCCTTTGCCTACACAGACACCGAATAGTGTGCCCTATTCCTTACAGATTCTCCTCTGTCCTCATACACCTGACAACACTGAGATTACCAAACGATTCTTCT
>NC_090748.1:90023775-90033775 GCF_036898095.1 Palaemon carinicauda
TTCCCAAGAGAGATTAGTTCTCCAAATGTTCAGCTTGGCTCCACAAGGCACTAGATTAATAGGAATACCCAGGCCTACATGTGTGAGGAATATGAAGCGCGAAGCAGGAGATGATAAATGAAGAAGTATTGAATTAAAGACCTCAAGATAGAGACGACTTGCGTAATCTAACCGAGGCCCTTTGCGTCAATAGGTGTAGGAGGCGATGATGGTGTTCATGCATAATGCAGGAATCATTATTTAAGACAAAATGAACGATTGGTCAAGTCGTGGCGATTGTGAAGAACAACCTCAGTGACCTTGGCCAGGATATGAAGATCAATCTTCGTCGCTGTTTGGTTGTGAAGGAATTTTCTTTCACAGCCATCCTTGTCCTGAAGGCCTTGGATGCCTCGCCTTTCTGGGCGTATATATCCTTTTGATGTTTGGCTATTCTTAGCGATCTGTAACGAATCCTGAGGTCAGCATGGCTCCGGATCACGCTTTGATATCTGAAACTGATGTCATTTATTAGGGATTATTCGTGCTTTGTAATATAGGTATTTAAGTTTTTAGGACATTCAGTAGTTATGAGTTGAAATCAGATTATTGTGGAATGTTTATTTTTATTTGTTTTATAGTTTTTATATAACATTTATTTTTTTAATTTTCATTCTATTACACACATACATATATAATTTAGATATATATGTGTGTGTATATATGTATATATGTATGTGCTATATATATATATATATATATATATATATATATATATATATATAAATGATACATATATATATATATATATTATATATATATATATATATATATATATATATATATATAAAATGATACATATATATGTATACATATACATATATATATATATATATATATATATATTTATATATATATATATATATATATATATTTATATATATATATATATATATATATTTATATACATATATAATATATATATATATATATATATATATATATATATATATATATAACCCTAACTGGAAAAGGAGAATGCTACAGCAGCAGAAAAAAGTATAATATATAAACTTTTTAAGGAGAAATAAAGAAAAAGAAAACATCATAGACGAGACTCAAAGGCTGATCAATAAAATATATTTGCCCCTTGTTAAACAGATAAAAGGACTGATGATGGAAGAATGGTGTGGGTGGAGACAAGAAAGAAGTTGTTTTGATCAAAGGTTTGTTATGAAGCTGTTATGAGAGAAGGGGAGTCTAGAAAAACCTGTTAGATTCAGTAGATAGGATAGGTAGATGTTTTTGAAGGTGGTGATGTTGGGGAGGGCCGTAGGAGCGAGTGTGCTATGGTGTGCTTAGTGTCTTTATGAATGGAGGGGTCCATGAGGTCAAGGAGAGGAATTTAGATTTAAATGCAAGATTTTGTGGTAAGAATTTGGGAAGCGAACGGAGTGAGAATAGTTGATGTTTGCTTATGATGCATTGTTGATTTAAGATAAGAAAAGAATCTGCATAAATTAATTAATGGTTTTGAAAGTGTTAGCAAGAAGAGGTATTTTATGGTAAATGTGAGCAACACTAAGACTATGAGGTTAAGTATAGACCAGGAAGGAGGGACCATGCATGTTAATATGGATGGTAAAAGAATTAGTGGTTGATTCGTATAGGTATTTGGTAGTGGTTAATATAACAGGTGATGGTAAGGGGATAGAATAGGCGAGGTACAAAATAAATAAAGCCAGGAAAGTACCAATATTATGGGCAAAAGGATTGGAAAAGATTGGGAGTAGTTATTGAAGTTAGAATGTGGAGTGTGGTGTGTTATTGCAAATAGAATAAAAGGTCGAAAAACTGTTACTATAAATTGTTATAAATTACTATAGGTAGCCTGTTAATACTATGACCGTAAGAATAAAAAGGATAAAAAAAGGATGAGATACACAGGTGTTGTAAAAATATTATCTCAGGTAAAAAGATGAATTAGAAAGGTACGAGATGATTTTGGTCATGTGAAAAGAATGAAGGATAATAGTTTAGTGAGTAGAGTGTATCATTAGAGGGAGGAGGCGATGGAGACCTAAGATGAGCAGGACGGATAGTATGAAAAAGGCGTTGGAAAAGAAATGGCCTTGAAATCCATGAATGGGCAGGGTTGCGTGGGAGATAGAGGCTAATAGGAAAGGGTGATTTAAGGTGTTCGACAAGCTGTTGATGAGCTTTCTGTGTCGGTATAAAAAGACGCTAATGTTGAAGGAGTTTCCTGTCTATGTATTCATCCATGATTTATCAGAACATGTATGGATGTGTTTGTGTGTGGGGTGTTTATTTTCCATGAAACAACCCTCTGTGATTGAAAACTGCACAATGCCAAAAAAAAATCGATTTATTTCTTTTAATCATCTTATGGTTACTCAGATTGCTATTCTCAGGAAATGCTGGAATCCATATAGAAATAAGTAGACTGGTCTCAGGTTGGCCTAGAGGGATCAACCCACAGACCTAGCAAACATATGCTGAACACCCTACCACCCAGCAGTTGCCAGATTTTAGTTTCTTACCATTCGGAGAATGACCAGATAAAGACGACTTTGATACAAATTGATGGTTAAATTTTTGATCGGATTATGACAGAAACGATTTGTTAATATCAGATTCTCTAAGGCAATAGAGAAATAAAATAAGGTAGACCAAGTTTCGGGGGGGGGGGGGGGGGAGGGCAATAAACAACTAGGATAACTGGAAGTGGTAAACGCAATATAAGTTTTTATAAAGAAAGTCAGTCAGATTTTATTTTCTTAAGAAAATAGGTATACGTCTAATCAAATAAATGCTAGAAATCAATTTCTTTACTCAATTTTTTTTAATGAGGCTCCTTTGCACCGACTCGCAGCGGTGCCCTTTTAGCTAGAAAAAAGTTTCCTGCTACCTAATTGGTTAGAATTATCTTGTCCAATCGATCAGCGATCAGGAAACTTTTCCGAGCTGAAAGAGCCCCCCTGCGAGTCGGTGCAAATCTGCCTCGCTAAAAAGAATTGACTATAGTAATCTTTTTTTTTCACATTTAAACAAATTATTAAAAAAATTTACACCTTGGTCCGCGTGTTTGCAATATCCTTCTGGAAAATTCGAATTTCTCGTGAGAATTAAAATCCATACCGCTTAAAGATAATTGAATCTGTTGATTAATAATAAATAAATACATTTGAGAGAACTTCCATCGTATATTTATAGCAGCCGGTCCTTTTTGAGAGATTTTCGTCATGGGTGACCTTTGCTATGTGAGATAGCCAATCTGGTTCTGAAAAGTCGATACAGCTGAGGGGTTAAAAATAACTGAATCTGTTCAACGCTTATCTTTCGACAAGATTTTTGTCTCAGAATTATTTCCTTAGTCTATAGCTGACCTTTCGCTATGAGCTAAAAGCGATGGTCCGCCCGTTGTATTTAATTGATACGGTGTAGGAATTTCTCTCTCTCTCTCTCTCTCTCTCTCTCTCTCTCTCTCTCTCTCTCTCTCTCTCTCTCTCTCTGAAGATTTGACAAACTATTAGGAAATCAATAATTTCAACATGTTGATTTTATCGCGTATGTGATATTGTTATTTCCCCTAAATTATAAAGAAAGTATATATATATATATATATATATATATATATATATATATATATATATATATACTGGATATTCGGCACGCTTTGCGGCATTGCCAAACATATAACTACTCGGTCTCTCCCCGTCCCTCGAGTAGGGAGTGTGTGTGAATATCTAATTATTTAGCCGTCATTTATTACGGGTCGCGTACAGTAGTATGTTATAGTATGGGATTGAAGACTTTTATGAGTTTGTGACTTTGTTTATATTAGTGTTTTTGTACCTCCGCCAACGAAGTAGGAAGGAGGTTATGTTTTACCCCTTTTTTGTGTTTGCGTGTTTGTTTGTTTGTGAACAGCTTCCTGGCTACAATTTTACTAGTAGAGTAATGAAACTTGCAGTGATTAACTGTTATGTAAAAAGTTGGAAATTATTAAATTGTGGAAGGTCAAGGTCAAGGGTAACGCAAAATTTCCAATTCACCTAATCATCCATGAGTTAGGACATCGTTGTCACAATAACTTAGAACTTGGTTCATATTTGAGTTTAGGAAAACTCCCGCCATTTAACACATGTTGAGGTCAAAGGTCAAGGTCAAACTCGAGCAGAACGTCGAGAAATAAGCTGCAGTGGTGGAGGTCTGCGCTCTACTGAATGCCCTTCTAATTTCCTTGTGTAGCTTGTTACTCTACCGTTCTAGTCCTGCTTTCTTGGGGAGTCTTTGTCGTGGTATTTTTTTTTTTTTTCATAGGCGTATCATTTTTCGGTCTTTCATCCATTTAGTGATCCTTTCTATTCGTCCTCCTCTTTTTTTCTCCTCGTTCCCTTCGTCTTCTTTATCTCATCCTGGAAAATCCCAGTTACTTTTTCCTTGGATTCTAAAGATTAATTTCACGTCTCGGAAAATGTTAATGGCTAACCTTCGTATTCGCTTTGCTTAAAATCAGAAGAGGAAGAGGAAGATAGCGACGATTGTGAATTGTCTATCACATAATGTACATTAGCATTTTTTTTTTCTTTTTGAGTGGGTGCTCATTTTTGTATGCTCAGGGAACCAAAACGAAGACAGACGTATATACATATATATATATATATATATATATATATATATATATATATATATATATATATATGTATATATATGTATATATATATATTGTATGTTTGTCGGTGTATATATACATACAAAGACACACACACACACACATACATATATATATATATATATATATATATATATATATATATATATATATATATATATATATATATATATATATACACAAGTATCTATATGGTTATTTTTTTCAACTATTATCCTCTACTTTTGAACGGGCGTTGCCAGATGAGTTCAGCCTTTTTGTAACTCGACAAGTCCAAAGAGTTGAATTTGCTGGGTCACCTACTTCTCCTTGACCCCAGTAGATGCTGGTAGTACCTATTTATAGATGAGTTCTTTTGGTTGATAGCTAAAATCGGACTTTATCCGAGAAATTCGTTGCCTGATCTAATAGGTTGGGGGCGGGTTTGTGGGGGGGGGGGGGGTGTTACATGGATTATAGGAATCTTAAAACAAGAATTGAAATAGAGTCCACAGACTAGAAATTTCTGGCGTATCCAGCTTAGATGAGTAAGGAATATACTGAACGCATTCGCTAGATGACGTATTCAGCTTAGATGAGTAAGGAATATACTGAACGCATTCGCTAGATGACGTATTCAGCTTAGATGAGTAAGGAATATACTGAACGCATTCGCTAGATGACGTATTCAGCTTAGATGAGTAAGGACTATAATATATATTCACTAGATACTCTCATTTGCTCCTAAGCCTATTGACGCAAAGGGCCTCGGCTAGATTTCGCCAGTCGTTTCTATCTTGAGCTTTTTAATTCAATACTTCAACATATATCATCTCCTACTTCACGATTCATAGTCCGCAGCCATGTCGGCCCGGGTCTTCCAACTCTTCTCGGGCCTTGTAGAGCCCAGTTAAATATTTGAAATACTACAGTAATAATTAATTAAGAACTTTTTTGTAAATAGGTTTTCTACTGAAAACATTGGAATCTGCATCAGGGAATGAAAACAGAGTACACTAATCAATCTAGGATTTTAATTTCATTTCTAAGATCAGGGTTTAAGGTATCAGTGAGAAACATAATATCCAAAATAAGTTTACAAAACACGAGGTATAGATACGCAGTGAGCATTTGCTCTATATATAAAATATAGTAATTAAAAAATTGTTTTTAACATTTCTAAACCATTGTATGTTTGAATACGATTGTTACTAGAAAAGCCAAAATCAAAATCTCGTTCTATTGTCCTCAAATGAATCTAGGCTTTGTTATGGAGAGCAAATCCAAATACTGTAAGGATTATATATAAACATACTGTATATAAATGGATATATATCTATTTAAAGAATAACAATGGGAATAAAAAGAGACAGACAAAGAGCAGCATGGATAGAGAGCAACTAAAGTAGAGCATATTTCAACATGCAAGAAAAAAAAATGGACATAGACAGGACATAATGAGATTGACAGACAATATGATGGACATTAAAAATAACAGAATGGGTCCCTAGAGATTGTAAAAGAAGCAGGGGAAGGAAGGGAAGACGATCGATTGACGAACGAAGAAAGTTTGCGAGTCTCGACTAGCATGGAAAGATCATAAACAGACGCAAGTTGAAGGACATGTCTGAAGTCTTTGTTCTGCAGCGGACTAGTAACGCCTTATGATGGTGATGGCGGCGATGATGATTATATATATATATATATATATATATATATATATATATATATATATATATATATATATATATATATATATATATATATTACAAGAAGACACTTGCTTTAGGCTGCTGACTAGCTGAAGACTGTTCAGACAAGCTGATCTTTTGTCATGTGCAGACGTGTCTGCAGGCATGGCAAGGCCATAATCGAATGACTGTGCATGACGTCTAACGCTCTTAATACACAATCCTAATTTTAATACAAACTAAAATGACTTACGAGAATTTCAGTGTAATAAGATGAACTGAAAACCAAAGGATCCATAAATAAATATATTGAATATTCGCTTAAAATTCATCACATAATTATATTGAATATTCGGTTAAAATTCATCACATAATTATATTGAATATTCGGTTAAAATTCATCACATAATTATATTGAATATTCGGTTAAAATTCATCACATAATTATATTGAATATTCGGTTAAAATTCATCACATAATTATATTGAATATTCGGTTAAAATTCATCACATAATTATATTGAATATTCGGTTAAAATTCATCACAATTATATTGAATATTCGCTTAAAATTCATCACCTTACAGATTAAAATTCATGTATCAACACGTGACAGATCTTTACTCTACTCTAGAAGATTGCTTTATGTACGATCAGGTTTAGCCTAATTTAAAAGGGGAGAAATGCCGAGGCACATGTGTGACGAATAATGATTGACCAATCAGTTGTGCTTAAATATTAAAAGTGACATTTGGCACTTGACTGAAATTAGCCAAGAATGAGCAGTATATTTTTTCTCAAACAAAATGAGGAAGTGTATTCAAATAATAGTTCTAACTTCAACGTTAGAAGACTGAATTGACATATTAAACATGATTCCAGGTGTTTTTACATAAATAGTTGATCCTATATTCGGCCCAGTGACTTTCTCTGATATGCATATTACATATGCAATGGATAATCATAAATGGTTTTCTAGAGAATATATAAAATCTCAAAAATGTAGTTAGCGTCTTGGCATAATTATATCTATAAAAGTGAAAATTATACATTAGTTCCCCGAAATCGCATTGCCAAACTTTGATGCATGTGAGAAAACTCAGACATTAAATGGCTATTCTTGGACATACCACAGGATTCACGTTTAAGAAGTTAGTTATTCAGTGCAAAATCTAAAGTAATAGATATTGATATTAAAGGTTAAAAAGGTGACTGGTTTTAGTTCCAGTTCCATCAGAATAGATGCTCACCAGAACGTCAGCCGGGCAAGCCCAACCCCCCACTGTGGTGCCCTACCACAGCAGTAGCCTCCCCAGTAAACAGCTTAAACTCACGGTCCTGGGCGGGGATCGATCTCTTGCCATGCGAAATGCTAGGCAAACATGTTACCACTGTACTAGCCAGGAGGCTTAGATTAGGATTCCAAATCGTGTGAGAACAACATGACTCGTTCAGTTTAGAGTTAACAAAGATAATAATTAATCAGAATTATGAATAAGTACTTAACTAACTAGGCAGGTGAGTCCCTGCTTACCTTGCCATGTGTGAATAAACTTGTTCGGGTAAGATTTTATTATCTTCCGAATTCATGCCAGGAATGTTGCTTTTTAAACGACTTTCTACCTGCAGATAAACTGCCAAAAAAAAAAAAAAAAAAAAAAAAAAAAAAAAAAAAAAAAAAAAAAAAACAAGCATCAATTGAGATTTTACACAAGAACTCAAACTTATTTGAAATAGATTTGCAAGTGCAGCAAGTATCATTATAATCTCTCTTATATGCTAAAGAGCAAGTGCCTGGCTCTATATATATATATATATATATATATATATATATATATATATATATATATATATATATATATATATATATATATATATAGTAAAGTGTAATTTCGTCACTAAATGTAGTCCTGAAGAAGGTTCGAATCACGTGTCGACACCAAATAATAAATGGAGAAACTTGCATGCATTTTCTATGTTGTTCTGAAAACTATCTGGAGGAAAGTCCGTTTCGAGATAAACTATCTTCGATCTTTGAACGCTTCCAAGACGTTATCTATTAATTATATATATATATATATATATATATATATATATATATATATATATGTATGTATATATATATATATATATATATGTATATATATATAATTATATATATATATATATATAAATCTACATATATATACCTACATATATAAATATATATATGTATATATATATGTATATATATATATATATATGTATATATATATATAATTATCTACATATATATATACCTACATATATAATTATATATATATATATATATGTACATATGTAATTGTATATATATATCTATATCTACATATATAATTATATATATATATATATATATATATATGTATGTATATATATATATATATATATATATATATATATAAATTTATATATATATATATATATATATATATATATATATATATATATATATATTATATATAATTTCTTAACGGTCACGCAGAGCAGCATTACCAGACGATATCTACTCGGTCTAACCCCGTTCCCCATGTAGGGGCTAGAAGGAGTAGTCATACCCTGATGAGATGGTAACCCTGAGAGGTTAACTCGGAAACCACAACACAACTGATGTGTTGTAGTTAGGGAAAAGGGAGTGGTGGGGAACGTTGAATCTGTATGTATGCATTTCTCTTTAAATATTCAGCCGTCAATTTTGACGGGGCGCGTATACTAATAGACAAGAATGGCCTTCGATAACGGATTCAAATCAACCAGGGTTCTAAACAGTAACTAATGATGGAGCTCAGTAGTTAACACAATAATCATAAGCTTGTCTGCATTCCATTGAGGTCACGTGCAGCGCGATAAACAAGTACTCTAGTGCCCTGGTTTTGCTGAGGAATTAAATCATAAATGTGTCTTAGGAGCAATAAAACCGTATTGGGAGCTGTATTTCCCTGACTCTATTTTCTATTTTATTGACTTCAGTTTTCTTCGATTTCATCCTTCAGTAGTATTAAAGTTAGGTATTGCATAGAATATCGTTGCTTGTCATAAGCTGACTCCAATGGAGTGTCGATGTTTGCTACTATGCGTCTCCTACATTTTTAATGGAGTACACACAAACACACACATACACACGCACACATATATATAATATATATATATATATATATGTATATATATATATATATATATATATATATATATATTATCGGTGTGTGTGCATACTATGTACATGTATATATGTAATATAATATAATGGACTACTCTAACTATAGTAGTACAGCAGAAGTCTCCAACCTATGGACATCAGTACTGTCCAAAAATTTGGACCTACTGTAGGTACCCCCAATTTACATCTTTATTTTGGGGCCATTAATGAGAATCAGACCCAGAGGAAAACGACGGCAAATAAAAGAGTACATATTAATAACAGTAGATTTTCTTTTTAACATCAAGATCATGATTATGTTTGTTATTGTGTAGAGATATGAAAACGGGTTAGTGATTAGATAAAATATTGACGGATGAACGTCTGGGTACCCAGATCAATTACATTAGAATTTCACTTAACATTATCTAATTTACATTATCTTTGCGTTATCAGCTGGTTATGATAAGATGTTTCAACAACAGGGTGCAGTGCTAAGCGAG
>NC_090748.1:90038775-90041275 GCF_036898095.1 Palaemon carinicauda
CTTTTCTCTTAATAAAGCGAAGGACGAAAACGTAAAATGTAGGAAGGTTAAAAGGACGCGGAATTAAAGAAATGTTGCGTGAGATAAGAGAAATTGATTCCGTGCTTATACATTTTTCCTAGGATAATGTGCGTATTTGCGTTAATTTTAGAATATAGACTACGTCCTATTTATATAGGATGGAGAGAATCAGTAGAAGGCAAGGTGGGAATGCATGAAAGGATGGTTTAGTAAACTCTCCTTTAAGGAAGTGAAGTGATGATGATGAATGGAATTGAGAGAAAGAGGTCGAATATGTTAATAATGAACTATTTAGTGTTCTCATGCTTGGGGCTTACGATTCAATCTTTTTCCTTATTTCCTTTCCTCACTGGGCTATTTTCCCCCTTTGAAGCCCTTGGTCATTAGTATCCTACTTTTCCAACTAGGTTTATAGTTTAGTTAGTAATAATGATTTGAATTAGGTGAAATCAAATGGAGTGTTTTGGGATAGGTTTTTTCATATGGAAAGAATAAACAACAATAGTTTGGTTTGAAAAAAATAGTGTGCAAAATTAGTGCACGTTCAAAATTAGTGCACCAAGAGCACTAGGACAAATAGTTTGAAAAATGTTTGGGAAAGGGACGGTTTTAATAGTTAGGAAGAGCTGATACTGCAGTGTTTGTAAAGGTGTTAGATGTGCTGCTGATGATCCTTTTCTATAGGTATATGAAGGGGTTTAGATTGTGCGATATAGTTTTAGAAATATCCACGATTCAGCTGGTCAAGTTTAAATGAAGCATCCATGTGTATATATGAGTGCATGTGTTGAGATATATATACTGTATATATATATATATATATATATATATATATATATATATATATAAATATATATATATATATATATATTGATATATATATATATATACAGTATATATATATATATATATATATATATATATATATATGTGTGTGTGTGTGTGTGTGTGTGTGTGTGTGGATCATTGGCTCAAATTTCAGGATTTTGACGTTTGATTCAGCTTTTGTTCACAATTTAGGAAAATGTATTTAATCCTACAGTATTTACAACCCCATTTCCTAGGGAACCCCCCTTTATAACCCAGTGATTTAGTATATTTAAATGCTTGTGGACGTTGAACACAACCAATAACAACATGTGTATGTACTGCCTTTGTCACAGTAAAATTATTGATTATTCGTATCAATAATTATAATGTTATTTTTAAAATGAAAAGAATATTGCTTTTATCCGCTAATACCATTTAACTTTAATTGGCTTGTTATGATGATGATGCTGAAAAAAATATATCAATCATCAATATTTCAAGTTTATAAACTTGAAGGGATGAGCTCAGAATTTCATAACACCAAACTGATTTCATACAACTATAGAAAAACAAATCACTAGATATAATAACAAAAAGCAATATTAATGCCTCTCTAAATTGTTACTGAACTTCATTTGAGTTTATTTCATCCTTTGTATTTAGTAAGATCACAGGATAGCAAACGTACAGTACATTATGTTGAATTATGAAGATTTTATCTAACGCCTAGGGCAAAGGAATGTTCCTATGGTCGAACATACTGTACATTACCTTTGACACAAGTGGGCGTTGTGGCTATGGTTAATGATTAATATTGGTTGTGATGTTATTATGCTTCAAGGGTTAAATGGCAGAGAGCCATGCTATATGCGACCTTCTTACTATAGGCGACCTTCTTACTATGGGCAGCGTTCCAAATCTTCAATAAATGAAGACTGAAGTGGTGATGGGATGAGAGTTCATAAGGGACGCAATAAGGGAGAAGTATAATGGGTATTGGAATAGGGTTTCATATATATATATATATATATATATATATATATATATATATATATATATATATATATATATATATATATACTGTATATATATATTCATATATATATATATACATCAGTGGTTTTAAATATTTTTTCATGTACAGTTAGACACAAGAGTTCCTGGTACATTCAGCCACATCATTACTACACGGCGAGTTCCTGTGTTTATTCCTGCCCCCCCCCCCTGCATTTCCTCCTTACACTATCTGTTTGGTTACTAGCCGCAAAGTAAGTGTGTGAGAATGTGCACTTCTTCGGAGAGAGGTGTGCCAATGACTCCTGTGTACAACCGTACAATACAGAGTTAAATATTTCCGGTAATGGACATTGTTCTCAGGATTAAGAAGAACCTTTTAAGTAATATCTTTAAAATCTTAAACTGCCATTCCATACCTTTTCACTAACACCTCTTTGACCTTGATTAACGCGCTCTTATCTTGTGTAGACTTAACCCCTTCCTAGATCTAAGTTCATTCATAAGTGAAATTATGTGCGTTGCCACTAGTCATTTTCTCTATTGTATCTCCCATTTAATGTTCTCTTCTTCACATTTCATCACACGTTCAAACCATATCTTTGGAATATTGATTTCCATACTCCCCCCCCCGCCCCCCCCCCTCTCTCTCTCT
>NC_090748.1:90046275-90048775 GCF_036898095.1 Palaemon carinicauda
CTACGCTTTTGTTGTCCTATTTCAAGGAGATGTCTCACATCGCTAAATCTACTTATATGATCGTGTTTTTACCCAATTTGTATGGGGTAAGCACGGTACCCCCCACCCCGCACCCCCACTTTTTTTTTTTTTTTTTTTTTTTCCGATTGGCTGCCCTGCCTGACATTGCTTAGACCCCGGTAGCATATGTTAATGTTTTGTAGATATAAAGCTGCATTTCCAAATTACAGACGCCAATGGATGTCACATAGGGTTCGTATTTGTCCGGTTGAAATGTATGTGTTTTTAGTGTTAGTTATAGCATTAAGGGATAATTTCTTTATTGGATTTAGTTTTTTTTAGGTGTAGTTAATGTTACATTGATATTTATCAGTATAGACGAACCAGGGTATAAGATTACAGAACATCCTGATTTATTTATATATATATATATATATATATATATATATATATATATATATATATATATATATATATATATATAAATACACACACACACACACACACACACACACACACACATATATATATATATATATATATATATATATATATATATATATATATATATTCAGCATTTCTCAAACCCATACGTTCTTTTTCCTACTTGGCTGATTTCTTTGTTTGAAGCCCTTGGCCCTGTAGTCTTACACTTACCCAAGTAGGTTTGTACCTTAGGTAGATACAAATACACAGTGTATATAGATATCAACTACAACGGCATTTAATATAGAATCGTACTTTTGGGAATGTATATCCACTGGAAATTCATTTATGATGAATGCCTCTGACTGGTCAAAGATTCAAACTTATGCCTCATACCCGGAGCCCTGCAATCAGGGAACCTACTCTAGCTCGGATGGTAGAGTCCCAGCTGGCATGGCTTTGGCTAAGAGGCATAGGTTCGAATCTTTGCCCAGCCAGAGACTGTTAACATAGATTAATTTCCGGTGGATATACATTGCCAATGGTGGAATTCGATATTAAATGCCATTGTGGTAGATATCACATTGATTAAAATCACGAGTGTTAGTGGTATATTCATACATTATATATATATATATATATATATATATATATATATATATATATATATATAGATAGATAGATAGATAGATAGATAGATATAACTACATACATACATATATATATATGATCAATTCTGCACATTTAGAAGTGTTTTTCATATTCAAATAAGCCATATATTTTAATACCTTAATGTCCGTATTCTTTTACCAACCTCAGGATCAGAGTCCCGAGGCGGAACCAGAAGCTATTGTCTTTGAGTGGCTTCGCCCCGGGAATCTGATCCTGAGGTCAATAAGAGAATCCAGACATTAATGTATTAAAACAGCGTATTTGGATATATATATATATATATATATATATATATATATATATATATATATATATATATATATATGTATATATATATATAAAATCACGTGTGTGTATTCGTGTAAGACTTCATGAAGTGATCGATAGTAGATCAGATTCGACTGCGGAAAAAGGCCGGGTGGGTGAGCGCTCTTGCCAACCTGTTGTTCCTCTGTTGATCTAAGGTGTGAACCAGGTACCTAGTAGTTAGATGTCTTTGATGGTCGCAGCCTCAACTTTATAAGAAGCTTGTTAAGAACCGAAAGGCTAACACTTTGCGCAACCAACTCTCATGGAAAAAGTTGTGATGAAATATGTCATTATCAAGCAGTTTGACCGAATTGAAGATGAATATAGATGAATAAATTCCTAACATCTCCAGCTTCATATATCTGCGCAGAAGGTGCATCAGCAGCTCTGCTAATCCATATACAAATGCTGCGCCATTATCATTCATCTTTGCAATCTTTCATGCCATCTATCCTGCCCTTTATAGCTGTTACATCTCTCCCTGTCAGCACATCTGAATCATACTCTCATTCTACCCGTGTTTTCCACAGGACCGAACCACCTCGAAATACTCAAGTCCATCCTTTCATCTGCATCATGTTCCATTTTATACTCATTCAGTTCTTACGCAGTATATAGTACGCTAACAGTTCGTCTAAATAGAATCTGCTTTTTCTTTCTTTCATTTGATTCCAAAATCCTCACTTCGGTTACTTAAATAGGATATGGTTCATCAATCCCGCATACTTTTCAATTTTGGGTCCTTTAGATAATTCAAGTCTTTTCTTTAAGTTCCTTTTTTTGGAAGGGAAAAGTTAAACACATTCTAGTTCCATCAATTTGTATGGCTGCATTCGGTCAATAATTCAGTCCTTTAATATATTGAAGTTCTTTCCTCGTTTTCAATGAGAGAGAGAGAGAGAGAGAGAGAGAGAGAGAGAGAGAGAGAGAGAGAGAGAGAGAGAGAGAGAGAGATACGCATGTCACTGTTTAGATAGATCGGTCATTAGCAAAATGCTGACTAATCCTAGGACTGACATCGCCTATAGTAAAAAGGCGTGGAGCCGCTCTTTTGATAAAGCCCTACTCTGAGACTGTCTTATGTAACCCTAAG
>NC_090748.1:90053775-90058775 GCF_036898095.1 Palaemon carinicauda
ACTGATAGCACATATCTTATAAGTGTTGAAGGAAGTTTGATTTAGTATCTGCAAATATTCCACAATTAGTGTACCCGAGCCTTCAAAAATGTCCAAATATTTAGATAGACGTGCACACACACAGATTCAACATTTCCCCAACTACAACACGGCAGTTTGGGCAATTTGTGGGAGACTGTGGTTACCGATTGTATCTCGCAGTATCCCCTCTCACTAGGGCATGACTCCCTTTCCCCCGGAACGTGACAGGAAATATATATATATATATATATATATATATATATATATATATATATATATATATATATATATATATATATACATACATATATATTATATGTATATATATTATATATATAAATATATATATATATACTGTATATATATATATATATATATATATATACATATACATACATATATATATATATATATATATATATATATATATATATATATATATATATATGTATATGTATATATATATATATATATATATATATATATATATATATATATATATATATATAGTCAGGCACTTGATCCCTATAATATAGGGGATGTGTGCTGAGAGCACATAATTAAGGCTGCACTTAACATCAAAATTTTATCTGTCATACATTCCTTTTTCCTCCATTCGTATTTCTCATGACATTTGCATAAGCTTGGTATTTTGTAGTTTGTATTTTACGCTAATTTTATCATAAGGCTGCATTAACGTATTGTTAGAAAATTTAAATTAATAAAAAGTTGCTGTGCCAGTGGGTATAACCGGAAGGTTAAATGAAGTACAGCTATTGTGGATTTTGTGGTGATATATAAAGGGCAAAACTAAATGTATTATGTATTTATCTTCATAAATTATCAAAAAGTTTTACACCAGATAAAACTTTTAACTTTTTTTTTTTTTTTTTTTTTTTTTTAAGCAAAATTCATTGCGGGGATTGGGCAATTAAGTAATATTTCATCCCTGTAAATGGTAATGATTGTCCTTTTATTTTGACATTTTTATTGAATAAAGTACTCCGATTCAGTGGCTCCCAAATTAAGCAGAACGGGGGGGGGGGGGGGGGATGGACATGGCTGGCGGGTGGTGGTGAGTCAAAACCTGGGGGGGGGGGGGGGGGGGCGTTAAGAGCATGTTAAGCAAAATTAGTTTTTTTTTTTTTTTTTATAAAATATTTATGACAAAACATATATCATAAACACTAGCGCAAAGAAACTCGTACGCCGTTTATAGATAAAATTATTATTAGAATTATAAACGAATGCATAACTCGATAAGTCAGGGATTTAAATAGTAAAATTAACAGTAGAATTATAAACGAATACGTAACTCCATAACTCAGTGACGTAGTTTAATGTCGAAGCCAAGGGGGCGCCAGCCTGAAGAGTTTTAATAAGCATAATACAAACTTATAATACTTTGATGATGATGATGATTTAAAAAAAAAAAAATAAAATAAAATAAAAAATAAAAAACCTACTACTACAACCTTTTCCCAACTTCCAAAAAAAATTAAAAAAAAAAAAAAAAGGCTGCAACCTTTTCCCAACTTCCAAAAAAAAAAAAAAAAAAAAAAAGGCTGCAACCTTTTCCCAACTTCCAAAAAAAAATTAAAAAAAAAAAAAAAAAAAAAGGCTGCAACCTTTTCCCAACTTCCGGGTATCTCCCCATTTCTCACTCTATCAATTCTTCTTACTTCGTATATGCAATGCAAACAGTCCGTCTCAACAGATTTAACACTTATTGTTTTATTCAATACCAACATCTATACTTCACTTCTATAAAGGAGAGTTGGTTAAACGATTCATTTGTACATTTCTACCTTGGCTTACACAGACAACTCTGGTCTCTAATTATTCTTTCTCTTAATCTGGGACTGACCCCTTACGTCTTGTTATCATCTTATATATATATATATATATATATATATATATATATATATATATATATATATATATATAAATATATACATATATATGTATATATATATATATATATATATATATATATATAAATATATATATATATATATATATAAATATATATATATATATATAAATATATATATATATATATATATATATATACGTAGAAATATATATATATATAGATATATATATATATATATATATATATATATATATATATATATATATATATATGTATATGTATGAGAGAGAGAGAGAGAGAGAGAGAGAGAGAGAGAGAGAGAGAGAGAGAGAGAGAGAGAGAGAGAGAGAGAGAGAGAATAGCCGTTGTCAGTCTTTACACTGCTCGTAATTTTTCACCTATGGATAGTCTCATCTGGAAAAATCTTTCTAGATCTTTTTTTACAAGATCCAAAAGAATTATACTCGAATGATAACAGAAATAATAATAGTAAGGAAAAATCTTTTGGACGGTGATATTTGAAGAAAATGTTAAGTGTTTATGATAGAGCATACTCTTAATAAAAAAAATGGGTAAAGCTAATTTTTAGTACCAAGAATTTTTATTACCCTCATTTTAATTCTCTTTCGTATCTTTTTTTATGTTACGACCCCTAACAGACGAAGGAAGGTGGCGCTCCTTTATCGAATATCAATATAAAAGAGAAGGCGTACGCTGTTGGTGCCAACCCTGAAGTGAACAGGTGTCCTAATGAGGGGTAGATTTTTTTTTTTTTTTTTTTTTTAATCCATGTGTAAACAAACACTTGATGCTCCCCATCTGAAATAAAAGCTACGCTACAATTTTTTTTTTTAAATGTAAACATTGATTCTCTATTCTTCATACAATATAAAAACTTGATTTTTTCATTCCTTTGAAGGCAATGACGGAATTAATTTTCTTTTGTGTTTTTGTTGAAAATATAGGAAAATTAAAGATATACTGTTAATGTATTTCATGCAATAGTTTATATGAAAGACGAACTAGTTAAATTGATATTGAGACCATTAGATTTGAAGCAGTGTACAGCCGAGTGATCTTTCCTTTTGTCACCGATATGTCAAAAGTAATCAATCTGTTAGCAATTAATTGAAGTTTATTCTGATCTTTTTAATGTTGTCATGAACGGTGTATCCACTTTAGTGTTTTGTTATATTCGTAAATTATTCTTCTTGTTAACTATGTACTACTTTCTCTCTATTTTGTATTTGTAATTTTTCTTGCATTACACTTTTTGAGTGATCAAAGCTTGATCTGTGTATGGGAAGTCTGGGTCATAGAATTAATAATTGAGCAATTTTATTTTTCTGAATTTAGGGTCTTCTATCATTTAAGAGGCTTATCTATTGAGAAAGTTTCTTTAATTTAGGGTCTTCTATCATTCAAGAGGCTTATCTATTGAGCAAATTTCTCTAATTTAGGGTCTTCTATCATTTAAGAGGCTTATCTATTGAGCAAGTTTCTCTAATTTAGGGTCTTCTATCATTTAAGAGGCTTATCTATTGAGCAAGTTTCTCTTATTTAGGGTTTTCTATCATTTAAGAGGCTTATCTATTGAGCAAGTTTCTCTTATTTAGGGTCTTCTATCATTCAAGAGGCTTATCTATTGAGCAAGTTTCTCTTATTTAGGGTCTTCTATCATTCAAGAGGCTTATCTATTGAGCAAGTTTCTCTAATTTAGGGTCTTCTATCATTTAAGAGGCTTATCTATTGAGCAAGTTTCTCTTATTTAGGGTCTTATATCATTCAAGAGGCTTATCTATTGAGCAAGTTTCTCTTATTTAGGGTCTTCTATCATTCAAGAGGCTTATCTATTGAGCAAGTTTCTCTTAATTAGGGTCTTCTATCATTTAAGAGGCTTATCTATTGAGCAAGTTTCTCTTATTTAGGGTTTTCTATCATTTAAGAGGCTTATCTATTGAGCAAGTTTCTCTTATTTAGGGTCTTCTATCATTCAAGAGGCTTATCTATTGAGCAAGTTTCTCTTATTTAGGGTCTTCTATCATTTAAGAGGCTTATCTATTGAGCAAGTTTCTCTTATTTAGGGTCTTCTATCATTCAAGAGGCTTATCTATTGAGCAAGTTTCTCTTATTTAGGGTCTTCTATCATTCAAGAGGCTTATCTATTGAGCAAGTTTCTCTTATTTAGGGTCTTCTATCATTCAAGAGGCTTATCTATTGAGCAAGTTTCTCTAATTTAGGGTCTTCTATCATTTAAGAGGCTTATCTATTGAGCAAGTTTCTCTTATTTAGGGTCTTATATCATTTAAGAGGCTTATCTATTGAGCAAATTTCTCTAATTTAGGGTCTTCTATCATTTAAGAGGCTTATCTATTGAGCAAGTTTCTCTTATTTAGGGTCTTCTATCATTCAAGAGGCTTATCTATTGAGCAAGTTTCTCTTATTTAGGGTCTTCTATCATTTAAGAGGCTTAAATATTGAGAAAGTTTCTCTAATTTAGGGTCTTCTATCATTTAAGAGGCTTATCTATTGAGCAAGTTTCTCTTATTTAGGGTCTTCTATCATTTAAGAGGCTTATCTATTGAGCAAGTTTCTCTTATTTAGGGTCTTCTATCATTCAAGAGGCTTATCTATTGAGCAAGTTTCTCTTATTTAGGGTCTTCTATCATTCAAGAGGCTTATCTATTGAGCAAGTTTCTCTTATTTAGGGTCTTCTATCATTTAAGAGGCTTAAATATTGAGAAAGTTTCTCTAATTTAGGGTCTTCTATCATTCAAGAGGCTTATCTATTGAGCAAGTTTCTCTTATTTAGGGTCTTATATCATTCAAGAGGCTTATCTATTGAGCAAGTTTCTCTTATTTAGGGTCTTCTATCATTCAAGAGGCTTATCTATTGAGCAAGTTTCTCTTATTTAGGGTCTTCTATCATTTAAGAGGCTTATCTATTGAGCAAGTTTCTCTTATTTAGGGTCTTCTATCATTCAAGAGGCTTATCTATTGAGCAAGTTTCTCTAATTTAGGGTCTTCTATCATTTAAGAGGCTTAAATATTGAGAAAGTTTCTCTAATTTAGGGTCTTCTATCATTCAAGAGGCTTATCTATT
>NC_090748.1:90063775-90066275 GCF_036898095.1 Palaemon carinicauda
AAAAATTTTTCATAAAATGGGAAATATTTGGTTGAAATTTAATTTTCTAGATAGTAGATTAATATGAATTTTTAAAAAAAATCAAATTTTAGCCCCCCAAATTAGACAGAAAATAAATAAAGCAAATATTGTACATATACTAAACTTGGTTCCGCCAAAATAGATGTCAAAACGAATTGAAATCAGCTATGGGATAAATACAAATTTAGAGTAAAATTAGATGAAATTAATTAAATAGCCTCTAGTCACTAGTGTATATTTATCTAACTGAATCCCACATCCAAAGGAGGCCAAAGCTAATGATATAAACTATTTCAAAACCTTATATTTACTCGCCCAAAGTTAATCAAAACTAGAAATTGCAAGATGACCAACACAAACATTGAACCTAGGCAACAGGTATTTGTCTACGACATTTTTTATGGGTTAGATTCAGTCACATCAAATGAGGAGGAGGAGGAGGAGGAGGAGGAGGAGGAGGAGAGAGGGAGAGAGAGGAGAGGGTCCTTAGTTCGTTAATTAGGAAACTGGGGACGGTCTGTTTAGAGAGTCATTCAGAAAGATTTGTAAATAGGTCCGGATGTGATTTCGGTAAAGGAAGGAGAATCGGAATTGTGGTAGAAATATTTCGTATTGTTAGATTTTGCTCAGTTCCTAATTCAGTTATTGGTATGAGTTTCTTTTTATTATTATGAACAGCATCTCCCCTTTATAATAAAGAGAAAGTTTCTGGACGCAGACACACACACATACACACACACGCATATATATATATATATATATATATATATATATATATATATATATATATATATATATATATATATATATACATACATAAATATATATATATATATATATATATATATATATATATATATATATATATATATATATATATATATACACATATATATACATGTGTATATATACATACATACATACATACATAAATATATATATATATATATATATATATATATATATATATATATATATATGTGTGTGTGTGTGTGTGTGTATATATATATACAGTATTTATATATATTCTGATATTCTGTTACGCGTAATAGTAACCACTCGGAAACGACAATCTCTCAAAAATTAGCCAAACTTCCGTGTGATAGTAATGAAAGGGGAAGGGTGTAGGAAGGATTGAATCGGTGTGTGTGTGCATATCTATCTAAATAGCCGCCATTTTGACGGGTCGCATACACTAGTTAATAAGAGTAGAAACAAAATGTTTTACATTTTTGTTCTATCATTCATTATCGTAATCAACTTTAATGTTATCATTGTCATTAGTTTTATTAGTGAAAACGGGTTTTATTTATAATTTTTAAGTATTTTTTATTTAAAGAAATGGATCAAAGCAAAACTTGCTATTTCGATGTTGAATCATCACTTCCGAGGAAGCCATTTGGGTTAAAGTCTACGGGATTTGCACTTACGGTCACTTGGTTACCACCGAGTGCTCAAGGCTCTTAGATTGAAGCTTAGCTGAGGACGACTTTGGACGACTTTCATACTTGGCTGGGCTTCACTTGGGAGAACAAGATGACAGGCGAAAAGTCGTAGATCAAGGGTGCTGAGAGGAGCATATGTTTACTATCTGATAAATGTGTTTAAAAGCCAATTATTTCAGATCAGTTATTTAAAATTTGCTATGTTGCTAATATCAGATTCTCAATTTGACGTTCTTGCTTATGACCTTTTATTTCTTAAAGACCTCCTCTACCGCTGTTGCATTAATTTAGTCAGTGATATAACAATGACAATTATTATGTGATAAGAATATTATCAGGCAGTTGAATCGGTGGAATTTCAAAACTTCAACAGTTTGACACGATTCTCTCCTAATTGTTTATATATGAAAGATTTATTTTAAAGTTGTTACTGATTTTAGAATATTTCATATTCATTATTCATTACTTCTCATATGATGTATTTATTTCCTTATTTCGTTTCGTCACTGGGCTATTTTCTCTGTTGGAGCTCTTGGGCTTTTAGCATCCTGATTTTCCAACTAGGGTGTAGCTTAGCTAGTAATGATAATAATAATAATAATAATGATAATGATAATAGTAATGATAACAATAATAATAATTATTATTATTATTATTATTATCATTACTATTATTATTATTAATATTATTATTATTATTATTATTATTATTATTATTATTATTATTATTATTATTATTATTATTATCATTCTGTTTTAATGTCAAGCATTTACTGTACACTGGTAATATGAAGCATATTTGTTTCCCATTCTGTATTTAGATCAAATAAACAAGTAAATAAAAACTGAAAATATTAATAAACACAGCTATATAAATCTCGATATCGTGACTCCGGAAGTATATTAGCGAGGAAGGATGATAGCTGTATTTAAAAGGCTGCGCTTCGGGTTTTTTTTCCCCCAGCAGCAAAAACTGTGTGAAATTATCCTCCTTTCCCGGTGCCATTTGCACGCACGACGGCCTGAAAACTGCTG
>NC_090748.1:90073775-90084572 GCF_036898095.1 Palaemon carinicauda
TATGCACATACACCTGCAATATTTTTTTATAATTAAATCTAAATTAAGTGTATTTACGAAGGTGATGTCATACGAGCTCGGACACGCTCGACCAAATTGGAGAATGACCTTCCCAATCTAGCCGTGGATTCGATGGAACTTTGGAAGTTCAAACGTTTCGTAAATTCTATTCTGTTGAACAGATTGACAAAAATAACGTTCTTTAGTTTATGTCAGACTCATCTATTTTAACGTTGCCACTGATCTTAAAATATGCTATGCTTTTTATTCAATTCTTATATATAGTTTATACTCTATTTTCACATTTCTTTTCCTCACTGGGGTGCTTTCTCTGTTGGAGCACTTGGGCTTGTAGCATTCTGCTTTTCCAACCAGGATTGTAGTTTGACAGGTAATGATAATAATACATTGTGGGCTACTTTGTTGGCTACCTGATTGTACAAGAGGCCAAATAATACCAGAAAACGGACTCGCATAGAACAAGATTTTCCGAAAAGTCGCAGAATCTTACCATTAAAAAGATTTTCAATGCTTGCTCCCTTGATTGATGCCTATACTGCTGAAGTTGACAGCCAAACTGTCTACATTTTATACTCGCCACTTCAGTTTGTATAGCACACTTTATATATATTCGATGTGTGTATATACTGTATGTATATATATATATATATATATATATATTAAAATTTGTGTGCGAGGTTGATAATTTTCCTAAAGTTTATATTAGCTTAAGAGATTAAGCATACACATAGCTTTGGAAAAGCAGAGTTGCATCCTTACCCCCTCTCTCTCTCTCTCTCTCTCTCTCTCTCTCTCTCTCTAATCTTTTCCTTCTCCTTCCTCCTCTGATTTTCTTTCATTCCTACGTCGCGCCATTCAAGGGTAAGAGGGGCCTGGACCCCGGGTAGGGGGAAGGAGTGTTGCTTATTAACCACCAAACAGTAGAGCATTAAGGGACTTCCCGTGTATTGTTACCAATTTCTCGGTGAAAACGTCGACTGAGGAGGGGCTCTGGTCGGGAACTTTCTCAATCTTGCGTTAAAGGCGCCGAGAAAGACAGAGAATTAGATGGGAAAACACGGAGAAAAGGGAATAGAGAGATTTAGAGAATGTGACAGACCGAAAGATAGATAGGCAAACTGACGGAGAGAAAAGGAGAGTTATTCACAGAAGAAAGAAGGAATTAGAGAAAATTTGATGTTTGATTTGAGTTTTAATTTCCAGTTTTTGTATATATTTCCGATGAATTTTGTCGTTATGAATTTAGGAAGAATAGGGAAAAGAGAAATGTATGAATATATAGTTGTACATTTATTAGTTTTGTTATTAGTCATTACCTCGCCTAGGCCCTTATGTAGAGTATCCTCTCTCTCTCTCTCTCTCTCTCTCTCTCTCTCCCATGCAAAACTTTTCTACCAACCAGTCAGATCATTCATTGTTGAGATCAATAGAAGCATTACCTACTGGAACTTTTAGGGAACGCTCCTACTTCCTTGTCCGTTTTGGTATTCGGATGCTGATACATTCAGTTCTGAGCTGAACAAGAGAGAGAGAGAGAGAGAGAGAGAGAGAGAGAGAGGTTGGCCAAGGTACCAGCCACCCGTTGTGATACTACCGCTACAGTTATTGGGTCTTTTGACTAGCCAGACTATTATATTGGATCCCTCTCTGGTTACGGCTCATTCTGTCTTTGCCTACACATATAACGAATAGTCTGGCCTATTCTTTCCGCGGTCTCCTCTGTCCTCATACACCTGACACTGAGATCACCAAACAATTCTTCTTAGCTCAAGGAAGGTGTTAACTACTACACTGTAATTGTTCAGTGGCTACTTTCCTCTTGGAGAGGGTAGAAGAGACTCTTTAGCTATGGTAAGCAGCTCTTCGAGGAGAAGTACACTCCAAAGTCAAAGCATTGTTCTTTAGTCTTGGGCAATGCCATAACCTCTGTACCATGGCCTTCCATTGTCTTGGATTAGAGTTCTCTTGCTTGAGGGTACACTCGGGCACGCTGTTGTAGCTTATTTCTCATCCTCTTGTTTTTTTTTTTGTAAGTTTTTATATTTTATATATGAAAGATATAATTTCATGTTGTTACTGTTCCTAAAATATCTTATTTTTATGGTTTATTATTTCTTTTGTAGTTTATTTAATTCCTTGTTTTATCCTCACTGGGCTATTTTTCCCTGCCGGAGCTCTTTGGCTTATAGTATCTTGCTTTTACAACTAGGGTTTTAGCTTAGGTTGTAATAATAATAATTATTATTATTTTCATTGCTACGACTTATAATTCGTTGATTAATTGGCTGATTAGGATATAAACTGTGTCTTATAATTTAATTAAAATTAAATCCTGTTATTTAATTTTCATAAAATTTATAATATTCCGTTTGTTAAATTGTTACACGCAAGTTTTTGACATTCCAAATAATTATTCAATTATTATTTAATGTGCAAGTCAATGGAGAATAAATGAATATTAATAATTCTAATGCCTGGTAACTCGGGATGCGTTTCGCACGGATAACTTTGAAACCCGAAGTAAGATGTACAGTGAATAAAATTTAACACTTTCCTTCAAGTTGCACAGACACACCCACACCCCTATGTATATGTATATAAATATATATGTATATATATGTATACATATGTATATATAAATGTATGTATATATCTATGTATATATATATATGTGTGTGTGTATATATATATATATATACAGTATATATATATATATATATATATAAATATATATATATATGTATGTATATATATATATATATGTGTGTGTGTGTGTGTGTAAACAGTTGTGTATCTGTGTATGAGAGAGAGAGAGAGAGAGAGAGAGAGAGAGAGAGAGAGAGCTTGTTTATATATAATATTCTGCTGTCTATTGTAGAAGCGAGGGAGTGCCTAAACGTACTGAGAAGATTCTTGGGCCAAGGGCCTGGTTTATGTATCGTCATCTATTAGTTTGAAAGCGAGGGATGAGGGTAAGGGTATGCGCACACCCTGTGAAATGTGGTCTAAGTTTAGAGTGACCTGTTTCTGTATGTCTTCTGTGTCCACTAAGATTTTATCTATTTATCTCATCGGTGAGGGAGTAGTCACTATTAAATATTTTCATATTATTAGGTCTTTCCATTGAAGATTATCTCTAGAGAATACATTGATATTATTTAAACATTATGCTTTTATTTATGTTTGTTTTGTAATAATTTTCATAATTATTTGTATTGTAAAATTAATAATTATCAATATTTATATTTGTTTTGTAATAATTTTCATAATTATTTGTATTGTAAAATTAATGATTATCATTACTGATGTCTTTGATGTTCATGTTAGTCGATGTTGATAAACATCATATTTTAATACCACCATTATTATTGTTACTACTAGTGTACCCAATCCGTCAAAAATGACCGCTAGATATTTAGATAGATGTGCTCACACGTGCATCCATACACACACAAATTTAACCCATCGCACCCCCCCCCCCCCCTTTATTAACTACATCCTGCTGGTTCGGCAATTTGTGGTAAAGTGTGGTTCGCGAGTGTACCTCTCGGGGTACCCTTGCTCACCAGGGTATGACTATTTTCTCGCCCCCTGAGCGTAACAATAAAGAATTATATATATTTATATATTGTCAGATACTTGTTCCTTATTATATAGGGGACATTAGTGCTATTACTGCTTTCCCATCACCTTCTTTATTACCTCTACTGCTGAAAAAATAATAAATGATTCTCAGGCAACGAGATATGCCTTAACGCTCCCTTTTAGTGTTTATCTCATCTGCTGTCAATCATCTTGTCAGCCCAACAAAAGATAAACCATTCATCCTTCCAGAGTGGAGATTGATAAACCGGTCCTATCTCCGAAGAACGAGATTGCTGTTCAACTTATAAGCAATTCTTTTTATTGAGGCGCATTTGCACCGACTCGCAGGGGTGCCCTTTTCGCTCGGAAAAAGTTTCCTGATCGCTGATTGGTTGGACAAGATAATTGTAACCAATGAGATAGCCGGACACTTTTCTGAACTAAAAGGGCACCCCTGCGAGTTAGTGCAAATGCGCCTCATTAAAAAAGAATTGAGTATAGTTTGTCGATAATAAATTCAAGTCAGGGTTCGTTGTACATTTCGAAAAGATTTTTTTATCTTTATTTAAATTGTCCATTACTTCTCTTGTAGTTTATTTAGTTCCTTATTCCCTTTCTTCACTGGGCTATTTTTCCCTGTTGGAGCCCTCGAGCTTTTAGCATTCTGCTTTTCATATTAGGGTTGTAGCTTAGCAAGTAACAATAATAATAAGAATAATGTATATGTATGTGTCTATATATATATATATATATATATATATAGTATCAGATGTGTACGCGTATCGATATTAATAAGTTAAATGGCTGCAAATTATTTATAGATTATTCAGTCAGGTTGCATAGATGTTTGACAGTATTGATAATTCAAATATTTTGATTGAAGTCTACTTTTACACTGAATTTATACGTATGCGCGCCCCCGCACACACATATACACTCGCACACACACACACACACACATATATATATATATATATATATAAATATATATGTATATATATATACCTACATATGTATACACATATATTTACATGTGTTTGTTGTTGTTGTTATTGTCGTTGTCGGTGATATAACGTAAACACTCGTAACAGCAAGTGATAAGTTTATTGCTGAGCTCTAAACGGAATGTGAAAGTCTGGACTCATGCCACGAGGAAGGATTAAGGACTCGTTTTATCTAGGAAAAATAATCTCGAGTTCATGATAAGTCCACAACAATAGTATCGAGGATGATTACAATTTACATTGCATAGCTTGACATTAATGAAATGTGCAGCATTCCGTTTTGTATCCCACCACCAATTTCTAAGTTTTTTTTTTTTATGTATTTATGATTTCAAACATTTCCATTATAACATGGACACCAGGTCCTCTCCACAAACATTCCTCTTGAAACTTGAATTGACACTATATTCAATTCTTCTCCACTAGTGTATGCGACTCGTCCAAATTACGGTTAAATATTTAGATAGATATGCACACACACGCACGCGCACAAATTCAACCCTTCTTGCCCCTTTCTTCCTCTTTCCTCTCGGGGTACCCCCCTCTCACCAGGGCATGACTACTCCCTATACTCCCTACCGGATGGACGGGGAGAGACCGGGCGCTGAGCGTGACCGAAAAGAAATATATATATATACTGTATGTATATATATATATATATATATATACTGTATATATATATTTATGTATATATATTATATATATATATATGTGTGTGTGTGTGTGTATATATATGTATATATATATATATATATATGTGTGTGTGTATATACAGTATACAGTATATGTATATATATGTGTGTATATATATACAGTATATGTATGTATGTATATAAAACTCAAGATAGAGACAACTGACGATCTCTAACTGGGGCCCTTTGCGTCCCCAGGCGTAGGAGATGATGATGAGGATGGTGATGATATATAATGTGTATATATATATATATATATATATAGACCCTGATACTTGCTCTTTATTATATAGGGGTGATTCTCTGTGATCATCGAGGCCAAAGGCATTTCTATCTGCCTTTGGTCATCTAGTGCCAGCCTCTTTCCACAAGAGCAAAGTTCTTTGCCACTGAGTACTTAGATTGGATGATCGGACTTGTTTTGTGGCAAGGGCGTAACAAAATAAATCTCGCAATAACTTGTATTTCAGGGATGGAAAGTTACGGTGTTTACTATATGAGGAAAACAACCCTAAGATATGTCAAAAATGTCATCATCATCATCTCCTCCTACGTCTATTGACGCAAAGGGCCTAGGTTAGATTTTGCCCGCCGTCTCTTATCTTGAGCTATTAATTCAGTACCTCTACATTCATCATCTACTTCACACTTCATAGTCGTCAGCCATGTAGGCCTGGTCTTCCAACTCTTTTAGGGCCTTCTGGAGCCCAGTTAAACGTTTGGTGAACTAACCTCTCTTGAGGGAGTGCGAAGAGCATGCCCAAACCATCTCCATCTTACTGTACTGTACAGAAGTTTCTGGTCCTTGCATTGGCTAAGGCCAAGGATGTTTTCCTTTAAGATCAGTATCAATTCAGAATGTATCCTGATTGGCTGAGTCAAGAGGTAATATCAAAGCTTTAACAAGGTGTTAAGGCTCCAGATATACTAATTAGTCTGGTATAGCACAATTCTAAGATTCATTATCCCCTCTGTGATAACCTGATGAAATTGGAAAATAGCTTGTCTTGAATTGCCTCTGGAACTTGCAGCTTCCCAAGGTATATTAATACAAGAGGGGAAGAACAGTGAATGCAAAGGGGAGTGTATCTGAATGACTAAAAATAGAAATAACTTATGTATCATTTACCCAAGGAAAATCCTGGCTTTTACTTGGGAGGGTCTCTGAACAGCTTTGACTTCTATTGATGCCAAACAAGGGACTCCTGCATCCCTTAACTGTATCATTATAGTATGCGTAACTTAACTGTATTGCCGAAAGAAACAAGAGTTTGCAGTAACTATAGACCTTATTTATGGGAAAGATTGAAGGCATGAAGGGGGCTGGATGTAGATTACTTTGCTAATTATAAAGATTAAAGCAATGAAAGGGGTTGATACAGAATATTTTACTAATTATAAATTGCTATTTATATCAGTCTAAAACCCTAAGTAATAACGAAAACGATCCAGCCCTTATTAAGATTTTCTTCAACAAAACATTTTCGCATAAAGTGAATCTCATGAAGACTTATTTCGCTAGATTAAGTATAGTTGCAGACTTGAATCGAGTAATATCTTAATGGGTTCAATATTGAGAAGAGGCGTAGATTGAGGGATGTTTAATCATTAAATGACCTAGTAATGAATGCAAAACTGTATGGACTCTGTAAGCAAGGGTTAAAGCGATTGACATGGAAGTAGTTGAAGTTGTTGAACTGCTTACTATGTTCATAGATCTTGGGGTGAAGTGCTATTGCTTGAGGTTACACACGAGCACACTATTCTATCTTATTTATCTTCCTCTTGTTATTTTGAAGTTTTATAGTTTATATATAATAGATTTATTTTAATGTTATTGATCTTGAACTTCTCTTGTAGTATATTTCCTAATTTCTTTTCCTCACTGAGCTATTTTCCCTGTTGGGAGCCCCTGGCCGTATAGCATCCAGTTTTTCCAACTAGTGTTGTAGCTTAGCAAGTAATAATAATAATAATAATAATAATAATAATAATAATAATAATAATAATGTGAGTGTAGAAAGAGGAATCTATAACAGTGATTGATGAGGGTAAGGTTAAAAGGTTCCGTGAAAAAGATAATTTGAGATGCAGTAGCATCACTGAAAGATAAGATCATATGCAAGTGTACAGGAAGATTGATAGCGTTAGAAAAAAGAAAATGTGAAAGAAAAAGAGGAATGTTATTAAAAGGGTTGGGAAAAGTCAGCAATTGAGTGTGCATTCAATTACTGATATGTGAAGTTTGAAATTAGAGTATGTCAAGAAGTATGGATAAGCTGTCGATAGTGTTTATAAGATTTTATAGTGGAAGCAAAATATATTTTCTGGATTTGTAGGCGAAAAATTGTCGGATATGGGGTGAAACTTGATTAAAAAACAAAGGTGTGTTATATCCTGGTGGCTGTTCAACGTATTAATTTATAGAACAAGGCAAAATCTCAAAGAAAGGACTAAATGTTGTTGTGAAGATATTGCATAAGGATTGTTTGTAAAAAGACTTTGGAATACTGGATTTTGCCGCTTTTATATATATATATATATATATATAAAGAGAGAGATATATATATATATATATATAGAGAGAGAGAGAGAGAGAGAGAGAGAGATAAATATATATATATATATATATATATATATTTATATATAGTAATAATAATAATAATAATAATAATAATAATAATCAACCATATATGATGTCATTTACAAAACAACAGCGAATTAAACAAACAATGCATTAGACACTTTCTCGTTACCATTATGCTCAAGGACTTAGAGTCCGTTCTGGTTGAGTACGATCTGCAGGGTTTACCTCGGGTACATTATAAGGAGGAAGAAGAAAAAAAGACTGAAGATAATAGCTTTTGTTCGAAAAACTGAGATTTGCGGTAGTTAGTTCGGAGAATTGAGTGTTATTAAATTTTTCAAAGAAACATTTGAATACGAATAGCATTCCATTCCCTATCTGAATGGGCATACCTTAACGGTGTGAAAGGGTTTGCGTATCGCCATGATCAGCAAAGCTGTTCTAATCAGGTTGGTTTACCGTAAGGTATCGGACGGAAATCTCCCACCATCACCAATCCGCAGAGTCCAGCGTGTTGATGAAACTGGCTATTCATGTCCGAGGCCTTTGTCCTGCAGTGGACTAGAAACGGCTGCATTTGTTGTTGTTGTTGTTGTTGCTCTTGTATACAATATTGTTTTGAAGTTACTGTTTTTAAAATATTTTATTGATTATTAATTATTTCTCATATCACTTATCTATTTCCTTATTTCCTTTCCTCACTCTGATATTTTTCCCTGTTGGAGCCCTTGGTCTTATAGCATCTTGCTTTTCCAGCTATAGTCCATTTCTTTTAGCGAGGCAGATTTGCACCGACTCGCAGCGGCGCCCTTTTAGCTCGGAAAAGTTTCCTGATCGCTGATTGGTTAGAATTATCTTGTCCAACCAATCAGGGATCAGGAAACTTTTCCGAACTAAAAGGGCACCGCTGCGAGTCGGTGCAAATCTGCCTCGCTAAAAGAAATGTACTATAGAGCTGTAGCTTAGCTAATAATAATAATAATAATAATAATAATAATAATAATAATAATAATAATAATAGTTATTATTATTATTATTATTATTATTATTATTATTGTTGTTGTTGTTGTTGTTGTTGTTGTTGTTGTTGTTGTTGTTGTTGTTGTAGTCGCCGTCCTTCTCCGTACATTTGGATTCTCATTGAATCTGATTATCTCCATCCTTGTGTTTTGGGGTTTTTTTTTATACAATTTATTGTTTTACTTAATTTTTTCTGCATTCACCTTCTGACGTGAACTTAAAATGTATTTAGTTACTTATGTGCCCAATAGAAATTAAGTAGGAAATATACATAAGAAAATTTAATTGTTTTTTATTGTTGTCTCGTAAGAAAACAATACTCATATTAATAGCCAAATTGGCAAAGCATTGTGATAACGTCCAGCTTTCATGACTATCTTAAGCATTTTTCTAAGTGTTCACATTCCAAAATGAATATTTTTGATACATTAACAAACCTATTTTCCTTAATTCGAATAGTTAAAAAAGTTATTTTTTCCAAGCACATTTTTGGATGATTTTTTTTTCATAGTAGTGAAATTCCCATCCATATATTTGCGAGGTTAATCCCTTATGCCATTGCAAGGCTCAAGCTGTCGATATTCCAGTGTAGGAACATTCATATTAGACGATCCCAGTTTTAGATATAAAAAAAGGAAAGGGATGATTCGTTATTTGTTCAGATTTTTCTCTAATTCTCCTTTTATTTTAATTGTGATTTAATTCTTTGAAGATTTTTTTCACAAAGCCTTGGACATTTTTAAGCTTGTGACATATAAATTCCAGTTTATGTTAAATATAAATACTAGAATTTACTTAGAGGAAATATGTGTCTCCTTATTTAATTTGAATTCTCATGTTGTAATCTTTTTAATTTTGATATTATTATTGCTTTTTATTCAATATGAATTTCATTTTAATCAAACCTCGTTACAGATATCAGTAATTTGGGATAAAAATCATTGTTTTCATGGCTAAAAAGAATGTTTGAATTTACCAACAGATAAAAGTGAAAGGCGTTCTAGGTAGCTCAAAGAATCATTGCAAGTTTATCCAGTTGACTGTATCTCTGTTTGGAGTGTCATGTGATATCAGGTTAGACTCGAGGGTTACCAACGCATGCCGAGTGTCAAGCTGCCAAGACTTGAGATTCTCAAATGCGATAATCCTTGAGTGCACTCTAAGCCATTCTCATAAGAACTTGGTTTGCTGAGTAGCATGAATTTTATTATCATTCACTTCTATATAACTTTGCTAAGCATATGAAGTTAATGCAATTGATAAATGGAAAAATAGGATGAAGAATGAAATGTGTTTAAGTTTAAAAAGAAGATAAATAATAAATAAACACGAGTAGGATTACAAACAAACTTTAAAAGCAATAGCAATAAGATATAACTGAAGAATTGTCTTTAACAACTATAATGCAGAATATCTTGAGATTTGAAGTAACATTGAAACTTATTTCAAAGTTAGGAACTTTAATGTAGTTCTTACATGGAAATACAAGAGCTAACATTTATTTTTTCAGGATATTTGTTTATAAGATAGTTGATTTTAATATGTAAATTGGATATCTCGAAAGTATCAATCATAAGTTTTTTTTTCAAATACTTATCAGTCGAGTTTTTTTTTTATTTCTGGGAACTTTAAATTTAAAGTTAAATATCAAAATATCAGTAGATGTTTATATGGGTAATTCTGAGTGGGGGATACCTTAACGTGGTGAAAGGGTATGATTATCGCCACGATCAGCAAAGCTGTACTAGAAAGCCCCACACATACTAGGTTGGTTTGCTGTGACAGTCAGACTATAGTCTCCTGCCATCACCAATTAGCAGTGACCAGCGTGGTGATGGAAATGGCCAAACCCCAGACATGACTATAGACATGTCTGGCACTTTTGTCC
>NC_090748.1:90085072-90090072 GCF_036898095.1 Palaemon carinicauda
CTCTTATCTCACGCAGCACTTCTTTAATTCCGCGTCCTTTTAACCTTCCTACATTTCACGTTTTCGTCCTTCGCTTTATTAAGAGAAAAGCAAATAAAGTGAATCGAGCAATGGCTTTTAAAACCGACTGTGGAACTCAATATCTCTTGGAGTCGCATTTATGGGACGGAAATCGTGACCCCCACGGTAAATACAACAACCCCTCTGCCATCGGAAGAGACCTGTATTTCGTTTGCTTGTTCTTTAGCTTTCATATTTTCTAATTTTGTTTTTGTTTACTGAGACTCGGCCTGACAACATGAGTTTTTTTTTTTTTTGGCCCCTGTATTTCGTTTGCTTGTTCTTTAGCTTTCAATTTTTGAAATTTTGTTTTTGTTTACTGAGACTCGGCCTGACACCATGAATTGTTTTTTTTTTTTTTTTTTTTTTTTTTTTTCCTGTATTTCGTTTGCTTGTTCTTTAGCTTTCATATTTTTTAAATTTTGTTTTTGTTTACTGAGACTCGGCCTGACACCAAGAGTTTTTTTTTTTTTTTTTTTCTTTTTTTTTTTGCACCACGAGTGTGCTTGACCCATAAAAAGTGACGGATAAATATTTATAATGGATATGCACAAGCACGTACAAACTCAGACAGATTCAACCCTTTCCACCCCCTTGACTTTTCTTAACCAATGCAAGGCAGTTTCGGCAATTTGTGAGAAACTAGTTTCGGAGTGTACCTCTCGGGTTACCCCTTCTTACCAGGGTATGACTACTTACTCACACCCGCCCCCATGCAGAGCGTAACAGGATATATATATATATATATATATATACACACACACACATATATATACATATATATATACATATATATACATATATCAATATATATACTATATATATACAGTATATATATATATATATATATATATTTATATATATATATATATATATATGTGTGTGTGACCAAACGCTTGTTCTTTATTACATAGAGGAAAATCTATCACTTTCAATTTTTTGTTATTGTTTAAATCAATCTGTTTTTCAGTTTACAAATTCCATTTAAGTCATGCAAATCATGTTAATATCACCCAATCAATCCCATCTATTTGCATCGTTGGAATCCTTATCTATCTATTGTCTCCTTTATTTACAACGTGAAATAACCAAGCCGGTGTGACGGTCTGAACGATCCCCCGGTCTCAGAATTCTCCTTGATAATCTGCGCATGAGCGAACATTACCGTTTGCCAGTGCATACGAGGTTGATGTTTTATTTTCCTGTGATGTTAGCGTGCGCAGCTCAACATTACCGCTTGCCAGTGCATACGAGCTTGATGCTTTATTTTCCTGTAATGTTGGCGTGCGCAGCTCAACATTACCGCTTGCCAGTGCATACGAGCTTGATGCTTTATTTTCCTGTAATGTTGGCGTGCGCAGCTCAACATTACCGCTTGCCAGTGCATACGAGCTTGATGCTTTATTTTCCTGTAATGTTAGCGTGCGCAGCTCAACATTACCTCTTGCCAGTGCATACGAGCTTGATGCTTTATTTTCCTGTAATGTTGGCGTGCGCAGCTCAACATTACCGCTTGCCAGTGCATACGAGCTTGATGCTTTATTTTCCTGTAATGTTAGCGTGCGCAGCTCAACATTACCGCTTGCCAGTGCATACGAGCTTGATGCTTTATTTTCCTGTAATGTTGGCGTGCGCAGCTCAACATTACCGCTTGCCAGTGCATACGAGCTTGATGCTTTATTTTCCTGTAATGTTGGCGTGCGCAGCTCAACATTACCGCTTGCCAGTGCATACGAGCTTGATGCTTTATTTTCCTGTAATGTTGGCGTGCGCAGCTCAACATTACCGCTTGCCAGTGCATACGAGCTTGATGCTTTATTTTCCTGTAATGTTGGCGTGCGCAGCTCAACATTACCGCTTGCCAGTGCATACGAGCTTGATGCTTTATTTTCCTGTAATGTTGGCGTGCGCAGCTCAACATTACCGCTTGCCAGTGCATACGAGCTTGATGCTTTATTTTCCTGTAATGTTAGCGTGCGCAGCTCAACATTACCTCTTGCCAGTACACACGAGGTTAATGTTTTATTTTCCTGTAATGTTAGCGTGCGCAGCTCAACATTACCACTTGCCAGTGCATACGAGCTTGATGTTTTATTTTCCTGTAATGTTGGCGTGCGCAGCTCAACATTACCGCTTGCCAGTACATACGAGGTTGATGTTTTATTTTCCTGTAATGTTGGCGTGCACAGCTCAACATTACCGCTTGCCAATACATACGAGCTTGATGTTTTATTTTTCATGCGAGCGAAGCGAGCTAATGGCGGAAAAGAACCATTATACAGTGTCAAGGAGAATTCTGAGACCGGGGGATTGTTCAGACCGTCACACCCGTCACTCAACTCTCCTCCTTCCATCCTTGGGGAAAGAAGTCCTACGAAATAAACACAAACAAACGAGAGAAAAAAACATATGCAGTTGTCCTCAGGATGCTTCACCGCATAAATAAAAAAAATATCCTACCGTTGCTTATTTTCTCTCCTCCTTCCATCCTTGGGGAAAGAAGTCCTACGAAATAAACAAACGAGAGAGAAAACATATGCAGTTGTCCTCAGGATGCTTCACCGCATAAATAAAAAAATATCCTACCGTTGCTTATTTTGTTTTACTATATCTTTGGCAAGAGGTTTGTTTTATTGGAAAAAGTTCCACTGATACTTAAACATTTCTTCCTTTCTGATTCAGTTATAAAAAAGATTTTTCTGTATCAATATATATTAAATACTAGTGTATGCGACCAGTCAAAAATAACAGATGAATATTTAGGTAGATGTGCATACATACATCCCCTTCTCACCAGAGTATGACAACTCCCTCTCCTCTCTACCCTAGGGACAGGGGAGATATGAGTGTGACTGGAAAGATATACTGTGTATATATATATATATATATATATAGGGCTACATGGCTGAAGTGGGTGATGAATGGTGAAGTTTTCAATTAAAAGCTCAAGATAGAGACGACTGAAAGAATTAAACAGAGGCCTTTTGCATCAATAGGCGTAGGAGGTGATGATGATGAGGCTGATTATATATATATATATATATATATATATACATACATATATATATATACTGTATATATAGTCAGGCACTTGCTCTTTATAATAAATTGGAATTGTAAATTTTGTTTATTTATATGCAAGTATTTATATCGGCCATATTCAAACGTCACCACAAATACATTTTCTATATTTAATTCCATTCTATTAAATTTGTCACGTTGCCCTGCGCTGGGGCCGGGGAGGCCTTTCAGCCCCGAGACTGAGAATTAAGTAAATGTTAAAAGAGTTTACAAAGAAAATGGAGGATAGAAAACGGGAATGGAGGGAAAGTAGAGACCTCGAAATTAGGTGCAGCAAGGGGCTTTGGGGAACTGTAATGAATTTTTATTCAGTAATGTTCACAGTTATACATAATTTCTATGGGACGATTATTACCAATATAGGAGACATAATGATTGACGTGAATATCCACAACCAGCCATAGATTGAATACTATCGTCTCTCCGAATGCTACCAGACATACTGGAGATGTGTCAATCAACAGTTTAGATAAATCAATCACTGAATATATAAACAGTAGTAAGTAGGATGGCTGATTGACAAGACAATGATCAAATCCAGATGGATCGAAATAAATAAAATCGACCCATATGAATAAACAAATAAGACAAATAAATTACCATAAATGACAAAATATGTTTATATTTACTTCGATAAATCGGAAACCAATCCCTTTCCGCTATGAAAATTATTCCCCTACTTCCTTTCTTTTGGTTTATTCCTGCACTTCAACAAATGTTTGATTTCTATAAGGTGAGGAGACAGAGATAAGTCAAAAGACTCGATATTTTCAGAGAGGGGAAGACAATTCCATTTTTATAGGTTATAAAGTGATATTTATTCTAATATTGTTACTCTTCTTAAATTATTTTATTTTTCCTTGTTCCCTTTCCTCACTGAGCTATTTTCCCTGTTGGAGCCCCTGGGCTTATACCATCCTGCTTTTCCAACTAGGGTTGTAGCTTAGCAAGTAATAATAATAATAATAATAATAATAATAATAATAATAATAATAATAATAATAATAATAATAATAATAGTCTAGAAGTGACTGATTTGAAAGAATGAAGAAGAGTCTTGAAAATTTTCAAATTGTTATAACGATATAAATAATGTTCCTTGTCCCTTGACTGCCATTCACGAGCGGCCTTTGTAGGTTTCCAGCGTTTATTAACTATCAAGACTGCAACAATTAAAGTCGCATGTAGTACAACCTCACATTGAAAATAAACTGGCTTAGCACTGCACCCTGTTGTTGAAACATCTTATCATAACCAGCTGATAACGCCAAGATAATGTGAATTAGATAAAGTAAAATTCTAATGAAATTGATCTGGGTACCCAGACGTTCATCCGTCAATATTTTATCTAATCACTAGTCTGTGTTTATATCTCTACACAATAACAAACAATGATCTTGATGTTAAAAAGAAAACCTAGTGTTAATAATATTTACTCTTTTATTTGTCGTCGTTTCTCTCCGAGTCAGATTCTCATTAATGGCCCCAATATAAAGATGTAAATTGGGGGTACCTAGGTCCAGTCTGTGTTCATATCTCCACACAATAACAAACATAATCATGATCTTGATGTTCAAAAGGAAACCTAGTGTTAATAATATTTACTCTTATTTGCCGTCGTTTTCCTCCAGGTCAGATTCTCATTAATGGCCCCAATATAAAGATGTAAATTGGGGGTACCTAGGTCCAAATTTCTGGACAGGACTGATGTCCACAGGTTGGAGACTTCTTCTGTACTGCTATAAACATAGTAGTACATACATCCATTATATTATATTACATATATTATTATCATTATTACTATCCAAGCTACAACCCTAGTTGGAAATGCAAGATGCTACAAGCCCAGGGGCTCCAAC
>NC_090748.1:90095072-90097572 GCF_036898095.1 Palaemon carinicauda
ATAATTTTTTTTTTCTTTTTTTTGTGATAATTTTTTTGAGAAAATTCAGGCATTTTCCAAGAGAATGAGACCAACCTGACCTATCTATGATGAAAATTAAGGCTCTTAGGGCAATTTAAAAAAATATATATTGCAAAATGTGCTGGGAAAAAAATAACCCCCTGGGGGTTAAGGGTTGGAAATTTCCAAACAGCCTGGGGGTAAAAGGGTTAAATAACGGTCTGTACGTTGTAATACTTATAAAAAAAAGTTCACAAACGCTGTAAGTGGAACATATGGAGGATATAGCGTGAGGCGAGCAACCTCACCTAAGACCAGTCTACTTATTTCTATATGGATTCCAGCATTTCCTGAGAATAGCAATCTAAGTAACAATAAGATGGTTAAAAAAATTAAGATATATCTTTTTAGCATTGGGCAGTTTTCAATTATAAAGGGGGGTGGTTTCATGGAAAATAAACATCCCACACACTAACACATCCATACATAAACTGATAAATCGTGGATGAATACCTAGACAGTAAGCTTCTTCAACATTAGCGCCTTCCTACACTAACACAGAAAGCTCATCAACAGCTTATCAAACACCCAGACGCACCCTCTTCTAGGAGGGGGACACTCCAAAATCAAACCGTTGTTTTCTAGTCTTGGGTAGTGCCATAGCCTCTGTACCATGGTCTTCCACTGTCTTGGGTTAGAGTTCTCTTGCTTGAGGGTACACTCGGCTCACTGTTCTATCTTGTTTTTCTTCCTCTTGTTTTGTTAAAGTTGTCATAGTTTATATAGGAAATATCTATTTAAATGTCATTGTTCTTAAAATATATTATTTTTTCTTGTTTCCTTTCCTCACTGGGCTATTTTCCCTGTTGGGGCCCCTGGGCTTATAGCATCTTGCTTTACCAACTAGGGTTGTAGCTTAGCAAGTAATAATAATAATAATAATATTCATCTCTATCTTCCACGCAACCCTGCCCATTCATGGATTTCAAGGCTGTTCTTTTCCTACGCCTTTTTCATGCTATCCGTCCTGCTCTTTTTTAGGTCTTCCTCGTCTCCTCCCTCTAATGATACACTCTGTTCAATAACCTATCATCTTTCATTCTTTCCACATGAACAAAATCATCTCAATTATATTCTTACACCTACGTATCTCATAATTTCTTATCCTTTCTATACTTATGGCCACGTTTTTCGTATGTTACCTGTAGTATTTTTTAAACAATTCATATTGTTGAATCTGTAGAACTTCAAAAGTTCAAAGTTGGAGCAAATGCTTTTTTGTTGACCAGGCGGACATGAGTCTTTTTATAGTTTATTTATGACATATTTGTTTTTGATGTTGTTAATAGTTTATATATGACATGTCTGTTTTGACGTTGTTACTTATTTTAGAATGATTTATTGTTAATTTGTTCTCTTCATTTATTTATTTCCTTTCCTCACTGGGCTATTTTTCCCTGTTGGAGCCCCTGGACTTATAGCATCTTGCTTTTCCAACTAGGGTTGTAGCTTGGATAGTAATGATAATAATAATAATAGTTTCGATCCTTTTCTTCTATTTCCAATAACGCACCACACTCCACACTCATTTTAATAATAACTTCCAGTCTTTTCTAATCTTTTTTGCCCATAACTTGTTACATAACTGAATTTATTTATTTGTACATGGCCTATCCTATCACCTTACAATCACCTGTTATATTAACCACTATCAAATACATATATGAATCAACCACTAACTCTTTTACTGCTATGGTAAGCAGCTCTTCTAGAAGGACACTCAAATTCAAATCATTGTTCTCTAGTCTTGGGTAGTGCCATAGCCTCTTTACCATGGTCTTCCACTGTCTTGGGTTAGAGTTCTCTTGCTTGAGGGTACACTCGAGCACACTGTTCTATCTAGTTTCTCTTCCTCTTGTTTTGTTAAAGTTTTTATAATTTATATAGGAAACATTTATTTCAATGTTTTTGCTGTTCTTAGAATATTTTATTTTTCCTTGTTTCCTTTCCTAACTGGGCTATTTTCCCTGTTGGAGCCCCTGGGCTTATTGCATCCTGCTTTTCCAACTAGGGATGTAGCTTAGCATTTAATAATAATAATAATAATAATAATAATAATAATAATAATAATAATAATAATAATAATAATAATGCATGGCCCAAACTTCCTGGTCTATACTTAACCTCATAATCTTACAGTTGCTCATTTACCATAAAATTGCTCCTCTTGCTAACACTTTCTAAACCATTAATTAATTTATGCAGTTTCTTTCCTTATCTTAAGGATTGCTATTTGAAGGCTATGATTAGATGTTAGTTATTAATTTTCTAATGAATAAAATCTTGGCATATGTAAATTAATTTGCTTCATTTGTCATATATACCTTATATATATATATATATATATATATATTTAAATCAACAATGCATCATAAGCAAACATCGACTGTTCTCACTCCGTTCGCTTCCCAAATTCTTACCACAAAATCGTGCATTTAAA